>NW_025959857.1:0-40812 GCF_023159225.1 Perognathus longimembris pacificus | reverse complement strand
AATGAGCTTTTTTCTCTGTACCCTCACCACAATCCAGATTCTTTAGGGGAGTTACCAGTACAGTAATCATACCAGGAAGTACTTAATTTATTAAGCTACTGCTTTTCTTAATCTCATTGGAGATATTTACTGATAAACAGCTACCTACGCAGCATGTTCATGTCGTTCCTAAATGAGCTTTTATCTCTCTGCCCTCACCACAAATCAGATTCTTCTGTGGAGTTCCCAGTACATTATACTTTCCCCTGTGTAATTACCTTAGCAAGCTCCAGCTGTTTTTATTCTCAGAAGGTTTACTCCCTGATATACAGGTGCCTACCCCCTTCGTAAGTGCAGGTCCTCAATGAGCTTTTTTCTCTGTTCCCTCACCACAATCCAGATTCTTTTGGGGAGTTACCAGTACAGTAACCATACCAGGAAGTACGTAATTTATTAAGCTACTTCTTTTCTTAATCTCAGTGGAGATATTTACTGATAAACAGCTACGTATGCAGCATGATCATGTCGTTCCTAAATGAGCTTTTATCTCTCTCCCCTCATCACAAATCAGATTCTTCTGAGGAGTTCCCAGTACATTATCCTTTCCCCTGTGTGATTACCTTAACAAGCTCCAGCTGTTTTTATTCTCAGAAGGTTTACTCCCTGATATACAGCTGCCTACCCCCTTCGTAAGTGCAGGTCCTAAATGAGATTTTTCTCTGTTCCCTCACCGCAATCCAGATTCTTTTGGGGATTTACCAGTACAGTAACCATACCAGGAAGTACTTAATTTATTAAGATACTGCTTTTCTTTATCTCAGTGGAGATATTTACTGATAAAGAGCTACCTACGCAGCATGTTCACGTCGTTCCTAAATGAGCTTTTATCTCTATCCCCTCACCACAAATCAGATACTTCTGAGGAGTTCCCAGTACATTATCCGTTCCCCTGTGTAATTACCTTAACAAGCTCCAGCTGTTTTTATTCTCAGAAGCGATTCTCCTTGATATACAGCTGCCTACCCCCTTCGTAAGTGCAGGTCCTAAATGAGCTTTTTTCTCTGTTCCCTCACCACAATCCAGATTCTTTTTGGGAGTTCCCACTACAGTAACCATACCAGGAAGTACTTAATTTATTAAGCTACTGTTTTCTTAATCTCAGTGGAGATATTCACTGATAAACAGCTACCTTCGCAGCATGTTCATGTCGTTCCTAAATGAGCTTTTTTCTCTGTTCCCTCACCACAATCCAGATTCTTTTGGGGAGTTACCAGTACAGTATCCATACCAGGAAGTACTTAATTTATTAAGCTACTGCTTTTCTTAATCTCAGTGGAGATATTTACTGATAAACAGCTACGTATGCAGCATGTTCATGTCGTTCCTAAATGAGCTTTTATCTCTCTCCCCTCACCACAAATCAGATTCTTCTGAGGAGTTCCCAGTACATTATCCGTTCCCCTGTGTAATTACCTTAACAAGCTCCAGCTGTTTTTTATTCTCAGAAGGTTTACTCCCTGATATACAGCTGCCTACCCCCTTCGTAAGTGCAGGTCCTAAATGAGCTTTTTTCTCTGTTCCCTCACCACAATCCAGATTCTTTTGGGGAGTTACCAGTATAGTAACCATATAGGAAGTACTTAATTTATTAAGCTACTGCTTTTCTTAATCTCAGGGAGATATTTACTGATAAACAGCTACCTACGCAGCATGTTCATGTCGTTCCTAATTGAGCTTTTATCTCTCTCCCCTCATCACAAACCAGATTCTTCTGAGGAGTTCCCTGTACATTATCCTTTCCCCTGTGTAATTACCTTAACAAGATCCAGCTGTTTTTATTCTCAGAAGGTTTACTCCCTGATATACAACTGCCTACCCCATTCGTAAGTGCTGGTCCTAAATGAGCTTTTTTCTCTGTTCCCTCACCACAATCCAGATTCTTTTGGGGAGTTACCAGTACAATAACCATACCAGGAAGTACTTAATTTATTAAGCTACTGCTTTTCTTAATGTCAGTGGAGATATTTACTGATAAACAGGTACCTACGCAGCATGTTCATGTCGTTCCTAAATGAGCTTTTATCTCTCTCCCGTCACCCCGAATCAGATTCTTCTGAGGAGTTCCCAGTACAATATACTTTCCCCTGTGTAATTACCTTAACAAGCTCCAGCTGTTTTTAGTCTCAGAATATTTACACCCTGATATACAGCTGCCTACCACCTTCGTAAGTGCAGGTCCTAAATGAGCTTTTTTCTCTGTTCCCTCACCACAATCAAGATTCTTTTGGGGAGTTACCAGTACAGTAACCATATCAGGAAGTACTTAATTTATTAAGCTACTGCTTTTCTTAATCTCATTGGAGATATTTACTGATAAACAGCTACCTACGCAGCATGTTCATGTCGTTCCTAAATGAGCTTTTTTCTCTGTTCCCTCACCACAATCCAGATTCTTTTGGGGAGTTACCAGTACAGAATCCATACCAGGAAGTACTTAATTTATTAAGCTACTGCTTTTCTTAATCTCAGTGGAGATATTTACTGATAAACAGCTACGTATGCAGCATGTTCATGTCGTTCCTAAATGAGCTTTTATCTCTCTCCCCTTACCACAAATCAGATTCTTCTGAGGAGTTCCCAGTACATTATCCTTTCCCCTGTGTAATTACCTTAACAAGCTCCAGCTGTTTTTATTCGCAGAAGCGATACTCCCTGATATACAGCTGCCTACCCCCTTCGTAATTGCAGGTCCTAAATGAGCTTTTTTCTGTTCCCTCACCACAATCCAGATCTTTTGGGGAGTTACAGTACAGTAACCGTACCAGGAAGTACTTAATTTATTAAGCTACTGCCTTTCTTCATCTCAGTGGAGATATTTACTGATAAACAGCTACCTACGCAGCATGTTCATGTCGTTCCTAAATGAGCTTTTATCTCTCTCCCATCACCACAAATCAGATTCTTCTGAGGAGTTCCCAGTACATTATCCTTTCCCCTGTGTAATTACCTTAACAAGTTCCAGCTGTTTTTATTCTCAGAAGGTTTACTCCCTGATATACAGCTGCCTACCCCCTTCGTAAGTGCAGGTCCTAAATGAGCTTTTTTCTCTGTTCCCTCACCACAATCCAGATTCTTTTGGGGAGTTACCAGTACAGTAACCATACCAGGAAGTACTTAATTTATTAAGCTACTGCTTTTCTTAATCTCAGTGGAGATATTTACTGATAAACAGCTACCTACGCAGCATGTTCATGTCGTTCCTAAAAGAGCTTTTATCTCTCTCCCGTCATCACAAATCAGATTCTTCTGAGGAGTTCCCAGTACATTATCCTTTCCCCTGTGTAATTACCTTAACAAGCTCCAGCTGTTTTTATTCGCAGAAGGTTTACTCCCTGATATACAGCTGCCTAACCCCTTCGTAAGTGCAGGTCCTAAATGATCTTTTTTCTCTGTTCCCTCACCACAATCCAGATTCTTTTGGGGAGTTACCAGTACAGTAACCATACCAGGAAGTACTTAATTTATTAAGCTACTGCTTTTCTTAATCTAAGTGGAGATATTTACTGATAAACAGCTACTACGCAGCATGTTTATGTCGTTCCTAAATGAGCTTTTATCTCTCTCCCCTCACCACAAATCACATTCTTCTGAGGAGTTCCCAGTACATTATCCTTTCCCCTGTGTAATTCCCTTAACAAGCTCCAGCTGTTTTTATTCTCAGAAGGTTTACTCCCTGATATACAGCTGCCTACCCCCTTCGTAAGTGCAGGTCCTAAATGAGCTTTTTTCTCTGTTCCCTCACCACAATCCAGATTCTTTTCGGGAGTTACCAGTACAGTATCCATAGCAGGAAGTACTTAATTTATTAAGCTACTGCTTTTCCTAATCTCAGTGGAGATATTTACTGATAAACAGCTACCTACGCAGCATGTTCATGTCGATGTAAATGAGCTTTTATCGCTCTCCCCTCCCCACAAATCAGATTCTTCTGAGGAGTTCCCAGTACATTATCCTTTCCCTTGTGTAATTCCCTTAACAAGCTCCAGCTGTTTTTATTCTCAGAAGGTTTACTCCCTGATATACAGCTGCTTACCCCCTTCGTAAGTGCCGGTCCTAAATGAGCTTTTTTCTCTGTTCACTCACCACAATCCAGATTCTTTTGGGGAGATACCAGTACAGTAACCATACCAGGATGTACTTAATTTATTAAGCTACTGCTTTTCTTAATCTCAGTGGAGACATTTACTGATAAACAGCTACGTACGCAGCATGTTCATGTCGTTCCTAAATGAGCTTTTTTCTCTGTTCCTTCACCACAATCCAGATTCTTTTAGGGAGTTACCAGTACAGTATCCATACCAGGAAGTACTTAATTTATTAAACTACTGCTTTTCTTAATCTCAGTGGAGATATTTACCAATAAACAGCTTCGTATGCAGCATGTTCATGTCGTTCCTAAATGAGCTTTTATCACTCTCCCCTCACCACAAATCAGATTCTTCTGAGGAGTTCCCGGTACATTATACTTTCCCCTGTGTAATTACCTTAACAAGCTCCAGCTGTTTTTATTCTCAGAAGGTTTACTCCCTGATATACAGCTGCCTACCCCCTTCGTAAGTGCAGGTCCTAAATGAGCTTTTTTCTCTGTTCTCTCACCACAATCCAGATTCTTTTGGGGAGTTACCAGTACAGTAACCATACCAGGAAGTACTTAATTTATTAAGCTACTGCTTTTCTTAATCTCAGTGGAGATATTTACTGATAAACCGCTACCTACGCAGCATGTTCATGTCGTTCCTAAATGAGGTTTTATCTGTCTCCCCTCACCACAAATCAGATTTTTCTGAGGAGTTCCCAGTACATTATCCTTTCCCCTGTGTAATTACCTTAACAATCTCCAGCTGTTTTTATTCTCAGAAGGTTTACTCCCTGATATACAGCTGCCTACCCCCTTCGTAAGTGCAGGTCCTAAATGAGCTTTTTTCTCTGTTCCCTCACCACAAACCAGATTCTTTTGGGGAGTTACCAGTAGAGTAACCATACCAGGAAGTACTTAATTTATTAAGCTACTGCTTTTCTTAATCTCAGTGGAGATATTTACTGAGAAACAGCTACCTACGCAGCATGTTCATGTCGTTCCTAAATGAGCTTTTATCTCTCTCCCCTCACCACAAATCAGATTCTTCTGAGGAGTGCCCAGTACTTTATCCTTTCCCCTGTGTAATTACCTTAACAAGCTCCAGCTGTTTTTATTCTCAGAAGGTTTATTCCCTGATATACAGCTGCCTACCCCCTTCGTAAGTGCAGGTCCTGAATGAGCTTTTTTCTCTGTTCCCTCACCACAATCCAGATTCTTTTGGGGAGTTACCTGTACAGTAACCATACCAGGAAGTACTTAATTTATTAAGCTACTGCTTTTCTTAACCTCAGTGGAGATATTTACTGATAAACAGCTACCTATGCAGCATGTTCATGTCGTTCCTAAATGAGCTTTTATCTCTCTCCTCTCACCACAAATCAGATTCTTCTGAGGAGTTCCCAGTACATTATCCTTTCTCCTGTGTAATTACTTAACAAGCTCCAGCTGTTTTTATTCTCAGATAGGTTTACTCCCTGATACAGCTGCCTACCCCCTTTGTAAGTGCAGGTCCTAAATGAGCTTTTTTCTCTGTTCCCTCACCACAATCCAGATTCTTTTGGGAGTTACCAGTACAGTAACCATACCAGGAAGTACTTAATTTATTAAGCTCCTGCTTTTCTTAATCTCAGTGGAATATTTACTGATAAACAGCTACCTATGCAGCATGTTCATGTCGTTCCTAAATGAGCTTTTATCTCTCTCCCCTCACCACAAATCAGATTCTTCTGAGGAGTTCCCAGTACATTATCCTATCCCCTGTGTAATTACCTTAACAAGCTCCAGCTGTTTTTATTTCTCAGAAGGTTTACTCCCTGATATACACTCCTACCCCTTCGTAAGTGCAGGTCCTAAATGAGCTTTTTCTCTGTCCCTCACCACAATCCAGATTCTTTGGGGAGTTACCAGTACAGTAATCCATACCAGGAAGTACTTAATTTATTAAGCTACTGCTTTTCTTAATCTCATTGGAGATATTTACTGATAAACAGCTACCTACGCAGCATGTTCATGTCGTTCCTAAATGAGCTTTTATCTCTCTGCCCTCACCACAAATCAGATTCTTCTGGGAGTTCCCAGTACATTATACTTTCCCCTGTGTAATTACCTTACAAGCTCAGCTGTTTTTATTCTCAGAAGGTTTACTCCCTGATATACAGTGCCTACCCCCTTCGTAAGTGCAGGTCCTAAATGAGCTTTTTTCTCTGTTCCCTCACCACAATCCAGATTCTTTTGGGGAGTTACCAGTACAGTAACCATACCAGGAAGTACGTAATTTATTAAGCTACTCTTTTCTTAATCTCAGTGGAGATATTTACTGATAAACAGCTACGTACAGCATGATCATGTCGTTCCTAAATGAGCTTTTATCTCTCTCCCCTCACCACAAATCAGATTCTTCTGAGGAGTTCCCAGTACATTATCCTTTCCCTGTGTGATTACCTTAACAAGCTCCAGCTGTTTTTATTCTCAGAAGGTTTACTCCCTGATATACAGCTGCCTACCCCCTTCGTAAGTGCAGGTCCTAAATGAGATTTTTCTCTTTCCCTCACCACAATCCAGATTCTTTTGGGGATTTACCAGTACAGTAACCATACCAGGAAGTACTTAATTATTAAGATACTGCTTTTCTTTATCTTAGTGGAGATATTTACTGATAAAGAGCTACCTACGCAGCATGTTCAGTCGTTCCTAAATGAGCTTTTTCTCTGTTCCCTCACCACAATCCAGATTCTTTTGGGAGTTACCAGTACAGTACCATCCCCAGGAAGTACTTAATTTATTAAGCTCCACTGCTTTTCTTAATCTCAGTGGAGATATTTACTGATAAACAGCTGCCTACCCTATGTAGTGTCAGGTTCCTAAATGAGCTTTTATCTCTCTCCCCTCACCACAAATCAGATTCTTCTGAGGAGTTCCCAGTACATTATCCTTTCCCCTGTGTAATTACCTTAACAAGCTACCTGTTTTTTATTCTCAGAGATATTTACTCTCTGATATACAGCCTATCCCCTTCGTAAGTGCAGGTCCTAAATGAGCTTTTTTCTCTGTTCCCTCACCACAATCCAGATTCTTTTGGGGAGTTACCAGTATAGTAACCATACCAGGAAGTACTTAATTTATTAAGCTACTGCTTTTCTTAATCTCAGTGGAGATATTTACTGATAAACAGCTACCTACGCAGCATGTTCATGTCGTTCCTAAATGAGCTTTTATCTCTCTCCCCTCATCACAAATCAGATTCTTCTGAGGAGTTCCCAGTACATTATCCTTTCCCCTGTGTAATTACCTTAACAAGCTCCAGCTGTTTTTATTCTCAGAAGGTTTACTCCCTGATATACAGCTGCCTACCCCCTTCGTAAGTGCAGGTCCTAAATGAGCTTTTTTCTCTGTTCCCTCACCACAATCCAGATTCTTTTGGGGAGTTACCAGTACAGTAACCATACCAGGAAGTACTTAATTTATTAAGCTACTGCTTTTCTTAATCTCAGTGGAGATATTTACTGATAAACAGCTACCTACGCAGCATGTTCATGTCGTTCCTAAATGAGCTTTTATCTCTCTCCCCTCACCACAAATCAGATTCTTCTGAGGAGTTCCCAGTACATTATACTTTCCCCTGTGTAATTACCTTAACAAGCTCCAGCTGTTTTTATTCTCAGAATTTACTCCCTGATATACAGCTGCCTACCCCCTTCGTAAGTGCAGGTCCTAAATGAGCTTTTTTCTCTGTTCCCTCACCACAATCCAGATTCTTTTGGGGAGTTACCAGTACAGTAACCATACCAGGAAGTACTTAATTTATTAAGCTACTGCTTTTCTTAATCTCAGTGGAGATATTTACTGATAAACAGCTACCTACGCAGCATGTTCATGTCGTTCCTAAATGAGCTTTTATCTCTCTCCCTCACCACAATCAGATTCTTTGGAGGAGTTCCCAGTACATTATCCTTTCCCCAGGAAGTACTTAATTTACAAGCTCCAGCTGTTTTTATTCTCAGAAGGTTTACTCCCTGATATACAGCTGCCTACCCCCTTCGTAAGTGCAGGTCCTAAATGAGCTTTTTTCTCTCTCCCCTACCACAATCCAGATTCTTTTGGGGAGTTACCAGTACAGTAACCATACCAGGTAATTACTTAAATTAAGCTACTGTTTTTATTCTCAGTGGAGATACTACTGATAAACAGCTGCCTACGCAGCATGTTCATGGTTCCTAAATGAGCTTTTATCTCTCTCCCTCACCACAAATCAGATTCTTCTGAGGAGTTCCCAGTACATTATCCTTTCCCCAGGAAGTACTTAATTTATTAAGCTCCAGCTGTTTTTATTCTCAGTGGAGATATTTACTGATATACAGCTACCTACCCCCATGTTCATGTGCAGGTCCTAAATGAGCTTTTTCTCTGTTCCCTCACCACAATCCAGATTCTTTTGGGGAGTTACCAGTACAGTAACCATACCTGTGTAATTACCTTAACAAGTTCCAGCTGTTTCTTAATCTCAGAAGGTTTACTCCCTGATAAACAGCTGCCTACCCCCTTCGTAAGTGCAGGTCCTTAATGAGCTTTTTTCTCTGTTCCCTCACCACAAATCAGATTCTTCTGAGGAGTTCCCAGTACAGTAATCCTTTCCCCAGGAAGTACTTAATTTATTAAGCTACTGCTGTTTTTATTCTCAGAATATTTACTCCCTGATAAACAGCTACCTTCGTAAGTGCAGGTCCTAAATGAGCTTTTTTCTCTGTTCCCTCACCACAATCCAGATTCTTTGGGGAGTTACCAGTACAGTAACCATACCTGGAATTACTTAATTTATTAAGCTACTGCTTTTCTTAATTCGCAGATAGGTTTACTGATAAACAGCTGCCTAACCTTCGTAAGTGCAGGTTCCTAAATGAGCTTTTTCTCTGTTCCCTCACCACAATCAGATTCTTTTGGGGAGTTACCAGTACAGTACCATACCAGGAAGTACTTAATTTATTAAGCTACTGCTTTTCTTAATCTAAGTGGAGATATTTACTGATAAACAGCTACTACGCAGCATGTTTATGTCGTTCCTAAATGAGCTTTTATCTCTCTCCCCTCACCACAATCAGATTCTTCTGAGGAGTTCCCAGTACATTAACCTTTCCCCTGTGTAATTCCCTTAACAAGCTCCAGCTGTTTTTATTCTCAGAAGGTTTACTCCCTGATATACAGCTGCCTACCCCTTCGTAAGTGCAGGTCCTAAATGAGCTTTTTTCTCTGTTCCCTCACCACAATCCAGATTCTTTTCGGGAGTTACCAGTACAGTAATCCATAGCAGGAAGTACTTAATTTATTAAGCTACTGCTTTTTAATCTCAGTGGAGATATTTACTGATAAACAGCTACCTACGCAGCATGTTCATGTCGATGTAAATGAGCTTTTATCGCTCTCCCCTCACCACAAATCAGATTCTTCTGAGGAGTTCCCAGTACATTATCCTTTCCCTTGTGAATTCCCTTAACAAGCTCCAGCTGTTTTTATTCTCAGAAGGTTTACTCCCTGATATACAGCTGCTACCCCCTTCGTAAGTGCCGGTCCTAAATGAGCTTTTTTCTCTGTTCCTCACCACAATCCAGATTCTTTTGGGGAGTTACCAGTACAGTAACCATACCAGGATGTACTTAATTTATTAAGCTACTGCTTTTCTTAATCTCAGTGGAGAATTTACTGATAAACAGCTACGTACGCAGCATGTTCATGTCGTTCCTAAATGAGCTTTTTTCTCTGTTCCTCACCACAATCCAGATTCTTTTGGGAGTTACCAGTACAGTATCCATACCAGGAAGTACTTAATTATTAAAGCTACTGCTTTTCTTAATCTCAGTGGAGATATTTACCAATAAACAGCTTCGTATGCAGCATGTTCATGTCGTTCCTAAATGAGCTTTTATCACTCTCCCCTCACCACAAATCAGATTCTTCTGAGGAGTTCCCAGTACATTATACTTTCCCTGTGTAATTACCTTAACAAGCTCCAGCTGTTTTTATTCTCAGAAGTTTACTTCCTGATATACAGCTGCCTACCCCCTTCGTAAGTGCAGGTCCTAAATGAGCTTTTTTCTCTGTTCCCTCACCACAATCCAGATTCTTCTGGGGAGTTACCAGTACAGTAACCATACCAGGAAGTATTAATTTATTAACCTACTGCTTTTCTTAATCTCAGTGGAGATATTTACTGATAACAGCTACCTACGCAGCATGTTCATGTCGTTCCTAAATGAGCTTTTATCGCTCTCCCATCACCACAAATCAGATTCTTCTGAGGAGTTCCCACTATATTATCCTTTCCCCTGTGTAATTACCTTAACAAGCTCCAGCTGTTTTTATTCTCAGAAGGTTTACTCCCTGATATACAGCTGCCTACCCCCTTCGTAAGTGCAGGTCCTAAATGAGCTTTTTTCTCTGTTCCCTCACCACAATCCAGATTCTTTTGGGGAGTTACCAGTACAGTAACCATACCAGGAAGTATTAATTTATTAAGCTACTGCTTTTCTTAATCTCAGTGGAGATATTTACTGATAAACAGCTACCTACGCAGCATGTTCATGTCGTTCCTAAATGAGCTTTTATCTCTCTCCCCTCACACAAATCAGATTCTTCTGAGGAGTTCCCAGTACATTATCCTTTCCCCTGTGTAATTACCTTAACAAGCTCCAGCTGTTTTTATTCTCAGAAGGTTTACTCTGATATACAGCTGCCTACCACATTCGTAAGTGCAGGTCCTAAATGAGCTTTTTTCTCTGTTCCCTCACCACAATCCAGATTCTTTTGGGGAGTTACCAGTACAGTAACCATACCAGGAAGTACTTAATTTATTAAGCTACTGCTTTTCTTAATCTCATTGGAGATATTTACTGATAAACAGCTACCTACGCAGCATGTTCATGTCGTTCCTAAATGAGCTTTTTTCTCTGTTCCCTCACCACAATCCAGATTCTTTTGGAGTTACCAGTACAGTATCCATACCAGGAAGTACTTAATTTATTAAGCTACTGCTTTTCTTAATCTCAGTGGAGATATTTACTGATAAACAGCTACCTACGCAGCATGTTCATGTCGTTCTAAATGAGCTTTTATCTCTCTCCCTCACCACAAATCAGACTCTTCTGAGGAGTTCCCAGTACATTATCCTTTCCCCTGTGTAATTACCTTAACAAGCTCCAGCTGTTTTTATTCTGAGAAGGTTTACTCCCTGATATACAGCTGCCTACCCCCTTCGTAAGTGCAGGTCCTAAATGAGCTTTTTTCTCTGTTCCCTCACCACAATCCAGATTCTTTTGGGGAGTTACCAGTACAGTAACCATACCAGGAAGTACTTAATTTATTAAGCTACTGCTTTTCTTAATCTCAGTGGAGATATTTACTGATAAACAGCTACGTACGCAGCATGTTCATGTCGTTCCTAAATGAGATTTTTTCTCTGTTCCCTCACCACAATCCAGATTCTTTTGGGGAGTTACCAGTACAGTATCCATACCAGGAAGTACTTAATTTATTAAGCTACTGCTTTTCTTAATCTCAGTGGATATTTACTGATAAACAGCTACGTATGCAGCATGTTCATGTCGTTCCTAAATGAGCTTTTATCTCTCTCCCCTCACCACAAATCAGATTCTTCTGAGGAGTTCCCAGTACATTATACTTTCCCCTGTGTAATTACCTTAACAAGCTCCAGCTGTTTTTATTCTCAGAAGGTTTACTCCCTGATATACAGCTGCCTACCCCCTTCGTAAGTGCAGGTCCTAAATGAGCTTTTTTCTCTGTTCCCTCACCACAATCCAGATTCTTTTGGGGAGTTACCAGTACAGTAACCATACCAGGAAGTACTTAATTTATTAAGCTACTGCTTTTCTTAATCTCAGTGGAGATATTTACTGATATGCAGCTACCTACGCAGCATGTTCATGTCGTTCCTAAATGAGCTTTTATCTCTCTCCCCTCACCACAAATCAGATTCTTCTGAGGAGTTCCCAGTACATTATCCTTTCCCCTGTGTAATTACCTTAACAAGCTCCAGCTGTTTTTATTCTCAGAAGGTTTACTCCCTGATATACAGCTGCCTACCACCTTCGTAAGTGCATGTCCTAAATGAGCTTTTTTCTCTGTTCCCTCACCACAATCCAGATTCTTTTGGGGAGTTGCCAGTACAGTAACCATACCAGGAAGTACTTAATTTATTAAGCTACTGCTTTTCTTAATCTCAGTGGAGATATTTACTGATAAACAGCTACCTACGCAGCATGTTCATGTCGATGTAAATGAGCTTTTATCGCTCTCCCCTCACCACAAATCAGATTCTTCTGAGGAGTTCCCAGTACATTATCTTTCCCCTGTGTAATTACCTTAACAAGCTCCAGCTGTTTTTATTCTCAGAAGGTTTACTCCCTGATATACAGCTGCCTACCCCCTTTGTAAGTGCAGGTCCTAAATGAGCTTTTTTCTCTGTTCCCTCACCACAATCCAGATTCTTTTGGGGAGTTACCAGTACAGTAACCATACCAGGAAGTACTTAATTTATTAAGCTACTGCTTTTCTTAATCTCAGTGGAGATATTTACTGATAAACAGCTACCTACGCAGCATGTTCATGTCGTTCCTAAATGAGCTTTTATCTCTCTCCGTCACACAAATCAGATTCTTCTGAGGAGTTCCCAGTACATTATCCTTTCCCCTGTGTAATTACCTTAACAAGCTCCAGCTGTTTTTATTCGCAGAAGGTTTACTCCCTGATATACAGCTGCCTACCCCCTTCGTAAGTGCAGGTCCTAAATGAGCTTTTTTCTCTGTCCCTCACCACAATCCAGATTCTTTTGGGGAGTTACCAGTACAGTAACCATACCAGGAAGTACTTAATTTATTAAGCTACTGCTTTTCTTAATCTAAGTGGAGATATTTACTGATAAACAGCTACCTACGCAGCATGTTTCATGTCGTTCCTAAATGAGCTTTTATCTCTCTCCCCTCACCACAAATCAGATTCTTCTGAGGAGTTCCCAGTACATTATCCTTTCCCTGTGTAATTACCTTAACAAGCTAAAGCTGTTTTTATTCTCAGAAGGTTTACTCCCTGATATACAGCTGCCTACCCCCTTCGTAAGTGCAGGTCCTAAATGAGCTTTTTTCTCTGTTCCCTCACCACAATCCAGATTCTTTTGGGGAGTTACCAGTACAGTATCCATACCAGGAAGTACTTAATTTAATAAGCTACTGCTTTTCTAATCTCAGTGGAGATATTTACTGATAAACAGCTACCTACGCAGCATGTTCATGTCGTTGTAAATGAGCTTTTATCGCTCTCCACTCACCACAAATCAGATTCTTCTGAGGAGTTCCCAGTACATTATCCTTTCCCCTGTGTATTACCTTAAACAAGCTCCAGCTGTTTTTATTCTCAGAAGGTTTACTCCCTGATATACAGCTGCTACCCCCTTCGCAAGTGCAGGTCCTAAATGAGCTTTTTTCTCTGTTCCTCACCACAATCCAGATTCTTTTGGGGAGTTACCAGTACAGTAACCATACCAGGAAGTACTTAATTTATTAAGCTACTGCTTTTCTTAATCTCAGTGGAGATATTTACTGATAAACAGCTACCTACGCAGCATGTTCATGTCGTTCCTAAATGAGCTTTTTCTCTGTTCCCTCACCACAATCCAGATTCTTTTGGGGAGTTACCAGTACAGTATCCATACCAGGAAGTACTTAATTTATTAACTACTGCTTTTCTTAATCTCAGTGGAGATATTTACTGATAAACAGCTTCGTATGCAGCATGTTCATGTCGTTCCTAAATGAGCTTTTATCTCTCTCCCTCACCACAAATCAGATTCTTCTGAGGAGATCCCAGTACATTATACTTTCCCCTGTATAATTACCTTAACAAGCTCCAGCTGTTTTTATTCTCAGAAGCTTTACTTCCTGATATACAGCTGCCTACCCCCTTAGTAAAGTGCAGGTCCTAAATGAGCTTTTTTCTCTGTTCCCTCACCACAATCCAGATTCTTTTGGGGAGTTACCAGTACAGTAACCATACCAGGAAGTACTTATTTATTAAGCTACTGCTTTCTTAATCTCAGTGGAGATATTTACTGATAAACAGCTACCTACGCAGCATGTTCATGTAGTTCCTAAATGAGCTTTTTTCTCTGTTCCCTCACCACAATCCAGATTCTTTTGGGGAGTTACCAGTACAGTATCCATACCAGGAAGTACTTAATTTATTAAGCTACTGCTTTTTTAATCTCAGTGAGATATTTACCGCTAAACAGCTACGTATGCAGCATGTTCATGTCGTTCTAAATGAGCTTTTATCTCTCTCCCCTCACCACAAATCAGATTCTTCTGAGGAGTTCCCAGTACATTATCCTTTCCCCTGTGTAATTACCTTAACAAGCTCCAGCTGTTTTTATTCTCAGAAGAATATTCCCTGATATACAGCTGCCTACCCCCTCGTAAGTGCAGGTCCTAAATGAGCTTTTTTCTCTGTTCCCTCACCACAATCCAGATTCTTTTGGGGAGTTACCAGTACAGTAACCATACCAGGAAGTACTTAATTTATTAAGCTACTGCTTTTCTTAATCTCAGTGGAGATATTTACTGATAAACAGCTACCTAGCAGCATGTTCATGTCGTTCCTAAATGAGCTTTTTTCTCTGTTCCCTCACCACAATCAGATTCTTTTGGGGAGTTACCAGTACAGTATCCATACCAGGAAGTACTTAATTTAAGCTACACTTTTCTTAATTCAGTGGAGATATTTACTGATAAACAGCTACGTATGCAGCATGTTCATGTCGTTCCTAAATGATCTTTTATCTCTCTCCCCTCACCACAAATCAGATTCTTCTGAGGAGTTCCCAGTACATTATCCTTTCCCCTGTGTAATTACTTAACAAGCTCCAGCTGTTTTTATTCTCAGAAGGTTTACTCCCTGATATACAGCTGCCTACCCCCTTCGAAGTGCAGGTCCTAAATGAGTTTTTTCTCTGTTCCCTCACCACAATCCAGATTCTTTTGGGAGTTCCCAGTACAGTAATCCGATACCAGGAATTACTTAATTTATTAAGCTACTGCTTTTCTTAATCTCAGTGGAGATATTTACTGATAAACAGCTACCTACGCAGCATGTTCATGTCGTTCCTAAATGAGCTTTATCTCTCTCCCCTCACCACAAATCAGATTCTTTCTGAGGAGTTCCCAGTACATTATCCTTTCCCCTGTGTAATTAACTTAACAAGCTCCAGCTGTTTTTATTCTCAGAAGGTTTACTCCCTGATATACAGCTGCTACCCCCTTGTAAGTGTCGGTCCTAAATGAGCTTTTTCTCTGTCCCCTCACCACAATCCAGATTCTTTTGGGGAGTTACCAGTACAGTAACCATACCAGGAAGTACTTAATTTATTAAGCTACTGCTTTTCTTAATCTCAGTGGAGATATTTACTGATAAACAGCTACCTACGCAGCATGTTCATGTCGTTCCTAAATGAGCTTTTATCTCTCTCCCTGACCACAAATCAGATTCTTCTGAGGAGTTACCAGTACATTATCCTTTCCCCTGTGTAATTACCTTAACAAGCTCCAGCTGTTTTTATTCTCAGAATGTTTACTCCCTGATATACAGCTACCTACCCCCTTCGTAAGTGCAGGTCCTAAATGAGCTTTTTTCTCTGTTCCCTCACCACAATCCAGATTCTTTTGGGAGTTACCAGTACAGTAACCATACCAGGAAGTAGTTAATTTATTAAGCTACTGTTTCTTAATCTCAGTAGATTTATTTTCTGATAAACAGCTACCTACGCAGCTTCATGTCATTCCTAAATGAGCTTTTATTCTCACCCCTCACCACAATCAGATTCTTCTGAGGAGTTCCCAGTACATTATCCTTTCCCCTGTTAATTACCTTAACAAGCTCCAGCTGTTTTTATTCTCAGAAGGATTACTCCCTGATATACAGCTGCTACCCCCTTCGTAAGTGCAGGTCCTAAATGAGCTTTTTTCTCTGTTCCCTCACCACAATCCAGATTCTTTTGGGGAGTTACCAGTACAGTAACCATACCAGGAATTACTTAATTTATTAAGCTACTGCTTTTCTTAATCTCAGTGGAGATATTTACTTATAAACAGCTACCTACGCAGCATGTTCATGTCGTTCCTAAATGAGCTTTTTTCTCTGATCCCTCACCACAATCCAGATTCTTTTGGGGAGTTAAGTACAGTATCCATACCAGGAAGTACTTAATTTATTAGCTACTGCTTTTCTTAATCTCAGTGGAGATATTTACTGATAACAGCTACGTATGCAGCATGTTCATGTCGTTCATAAATGAGCTTTTATCTCTCTCCCCTCACCACAATCAGATTCTTCTGAGGAGTTCCCAGTACATTATCCTTTCCCCTGTGTAAATACCTTAACAAGCTCCAGCTGTTTTTATTCTCAGAAGATTTACTCCCTGATATACAGCTGCCTACCCGCTTCGTAAGTGCAGGTCCTAAATGAGCTTTTTTCTCTGTTCCCTCACCACAATCCAGATTCTTTTGGGGAGTTACCAGTACAGTAACCATACCAGGAAGTACTTAATTTATTAAGCTACTGCTTTTCTTAATCTCAGTGGAATATTTACTGATAAACACCTCCTACACAGCATGTTCATGTCGTTCCTAAATGAGCTTTTATCTCTCTCCCCTCACCACAAATCAGATTCTTCTAGGAGTTCCCAGTACATTATCCTTTCCCCTGTGTTAATTACCTTAACAAGCTCCAGCTGTTTTTATTCTCAGGTTTACTCCCTGATATACAGCTGCCTACCCCCTTCGTAAGTGCAGGTCCTAAATGAGCTTTTTTCTCTGTTCCCTCACCACAATCCAGATTCTTTTGGGGAGTTACCAGTACAGTAACCATACCAGGAAGTACTTAATTTATTAAGCTACTGCTTTCTTAATCTCAGTGGAGATATTTACTGATAACAGCTACTACGCAGCATGTTCATGTCGTTCCTAAATGAGCTTTTTTCTAGGTTCCCTCACCACAATCCAGATTCTTTTGGGGAGTTACCAGTACAGTATCCATACCAGGAATTACTTAATTTATTAAGCTACTGCTTTTCTTAATCTCAGTGGAGATATTTACTGATAAACAGCTACTATGAAGCATGTTCATGTCGTTCCTAAATGAGCTTTTATCTCTCTCCCTCACCACAAATCAGATTCTTCTGAGGAGTTCCCAGTACATTATCCTTTCCCCTGTGTAATTACCTTAACAAGCTCCACTGTTTTTATTCTCAGAAGGTTTACTCCTGATACAACTGCCTACCCCCTTCGTAAGTGCAGGTCCTAAATGAGCTTTTTTCTCTGTTCCCTCACCACAATCCAGATTCTTTTGGGGAGTTACCAGTACAGTAACCATACCAGGAAGTACTTAATTTATTAAGCTACTGCTTTTCTTAATCTCAGTGGAGATATTTACTGATATACAGCTAGGCCTACGCAGCATGTTCATGTCGTTCCTAAATGAGCTTTTATCTCTCTCCCTCACCACAAATCAGATTCTTCTGAGGAGTTCCCAGTACATTATCCTTTCCCCTGTGTAATTACCTTAACAAGCTCCAGCTGTTTTTATTCTCAGAAGGTTTACTCCCTGATATACAGCTGCGTACCCCCTTCGTAAGTGCAGGTCCTAAATGAGCTTTTTTCTCTGTTCCCTCACCACAATCCAGATTCTTTTGGGGAGTTACCAGTACAGTACCATACCAGGAAGTACTTAATTTATTAAGCTACTGCTTTTCTTAATCTCAGTGGAGATATTTACTGATAAACAGCTACCTACGCAGCATGTTCATGTCGTTCCTAAATGAGCTTTTATCTCTCTCCCCTCACCACAAATCAGATTCTTCTGAGGAGTTCCCAGTACATTATCCTTTCACCTGTGTAATTACCTTAACAAGCTCCAGCTGTTTTTATTCTCAGAAGGTTTACTCCCTGATATACAGCTGCCAACCCCCTTCGTAAGTGCTGGTCCTAAATGAGCATTTTTCTCTGTTCCCTCACCACAATCCAGATTCTTTTGGGGAGTTACCAGTACAGTAATCCATACCAGGAATTACTTAATTTATTAAGCTACTGCTTTTCTTAATCTCAGTGGAGATATTTACTGATAAACAGCTACCTACGCAGCATGATCATGTCGTTCCTAAATGAGCTTTTATCTCTCTCCCTCACCACAAATCAGATTCTTCTGAGGAGTTCCCAGTACATTATCCTTTCCCCTCTGTAAATACCTTAACAAGCTCCAGCTGTTTTTATTTCCAGAAGGTTTACTCCCTGATATACAGCTGCCTACCCCTTCGTAAGTGCAGGTCCTAAATGAGCTTTTTTCTCTGTTCCCTCACCACAATCCAGATTCTTTTGGGGAGTTACCAGTACAGTATCCATACCAGGAAGTACTTAATTTATTAAGCTACTGCTTTTCTTAATCTCAGTGGAGATATTGACTGATAAACAGCTACCTAGCAGCATGTTCATGTAGTTCCTAAATGAGCTTTTTTCTCTGTTCCCTCACCACAATCCAGATTCTTTTGGGGAGTTACCAGTACAGTATCCATACCAGGAAGTACTTAATTTATTAAGCTACTGCTTTTTTTAATCTCAGTGGAGATATTTACTGATAAACAGCTACGTATGCAGCATGTTCATGTCGTTCCTAAATGAGCTTTTATCTCTCTCCCCTCACCACAAATCAGATTCTTCTGAGGAGTTCCCAGTACATTATCCTTTCCCCTGTGTAATTACCTTAACAAGCTCCAGCTGTTTTTATTCTCAGAAGCAATATTCCCTGATATACAGCTGCCTACCCCCTTCGTAAGTGCAGGTCCTAAATGAGCTTTTTTCTCTGTTCCCTCACCACAATCCAGATTCTTTTGGGGAGTTACCAGTACAGTAACCATACCAGGAAGTACTTAATTTATTAAGCTACTGCTTTTCTTAATCTCAGTGGAGATATTTACTGATAAACAGCTACCTACGCAGCATGTTCATGTCGTTCCTAAATGAGCTTTTATCTCTCTCCCCTCATCACAAATCAGATTCTTCTGAGGAGTTTCCCAGTACATTATCCTTTCCCCTGTGTAATTACCTTAACAAGCTCCAGCTGTTTTTATTCTCAGAAGGTTTACTCCCTGATATACAACTTCCTAAGCCCTTCGTAAGTGCAGGTCCTAAATGAGCTTTTTTCTCTGTTCCCTCACCACAATCCAGATTCTTTTGGGGAGTTACAGTACAGTAACCATACCAGGAAGTACTTAATTTATTAAGCTACTGCTTTTCTTAACCTCAGTGGAGATATTTACTGATAAACAGCTACCTACGCAGCATGTTCATGTCGTTCCTAAATGAGCTTTTATCTCTCTCCCTCACCATGTTCGACATGTACATGCTGCTTAGGCTAGCTGTTTATCAGTAAATATCTCCCTGATATACAGAAAATCAGGCTTCCTAAATGAGCTTTTATCTCTCTCCCTCACCACAATCAGATTCTTCTGATTGGGGAGTTCCCAGTACATTATCCTTTCCCATGTGTAATTACCTTAACAAGCTCCAGCTGTTTTCATTCTCAGAAGGTTTACTCCCTGATATACAGCTGCCTACCCCCTTCGTAAGTGCAGTTCCTAATGAGCTTTTTTCTCTGTTCCCTCACCACAATCCAGATTCTTTTGGGGAGTTACCAGTACAGTAACCATACCAGGAAGTACTTAATTTATTAAGCTACTGCTTTTCTTAATCTCAGTGGAGATATTTACTGATAAACTGCTACCTACGCAGCATGTTCATGTCGTTCCTAAATGAGCTTTTATCTCTCTCCCTCACGACAAATCAGATTCTTCTGAGGAGTTCCCAGTACATTATCCTTTCTCCTGTGTAATTACCTTAAGAAGCTCCAGCTGTTTTTATTCTCAGAAGGTTTACTCCCTGATACAGCCTACCCCCTTCGTAAGTGCAGGTCCTAAATGAGCTTTTTCTCTGTTCCCTCACCACAATCCAGATTTTTTGGGGAGTTACCAGTACAGTACCATACCAGGAAGTACTTAATTTATTAAGCTACTGCTTTTCTTAATCTCAGTGGAGATATTTACTGATAAACAGCTACCTACGCAGCAGGTTCATGTCTTTCTTAAATGAGCTTTTATCTCTCTCCCTCACCACAAATCAGATTCTTCTGAGGAGTTCCCAGTACATTATCCTTTCCCCTGTGTAATTACCTTAACAAGCACCAGCTGTTTTTATTCTAATTTATGATATACAGCTGCCTTTCTTAATGCAGGTCCTAGGAGATATTTACTGATAAACAGCTACCTACGCAGCATGTTCATGTCGTTCCTAAATGAGCTTTTATCTCTCTCCCTCACCACAAATCAGATTCTTCTGAGGAGTTCCCAGTACATTATCCTTTCCCCTGTGTAATTACCTTAACAAGCTCCAGCTGTTTTTTTCTCAGAAGGTTTACTCCCTGATATACAGCTGCCAAACCCCTTGTAAGTGCAGGTCCTAAATGAGCTTTTTTCTCTGTTCCCTCACCACAATCCAGATTCTTTTGGGGAGTTACCAGTACAGTAACCACACCAGGAAGTACTTAATTTATTAAGCTACTGCTTTTCTTAATGTCAGTGGAGATATTTACTTGATAAACAGCTACCTACGCAGATGTTCATGTCGTTCTAAATGAGCTTTTATCTCTCCCCTCACCACAAATCAGATTCTTCTGAGGAGTTCCCAGTACATTATCCTTTCCCCTGTGTAATTACCTTAACAAGCTTCAGCTGTTTTTATTCTCAGAATGTTTACTCCCTGATTACAGCTGCCTACCCCCTTCGTAATGCAGGTCCTAAATGAGCTTTTTTCTCTGTTCCCTCACCACAATCCAGATTCTTTTGGGGAGTTACCAGTACAGTAACCATACCAGGAAGTATTAATTTATTAAGCTACTGCTTTTCTTAATCTCAGTGGAGATATTTACTGATAAACAGCTACCTGTGCAGCATGTTCATGTCGTTCCTAAATGAGCTTTTATCTCTCTCCCCTCACCACAAATCAGATTCTTCTGAGGAGTTCCCAGTACATTATCCTTTCCCCTGTGTAATTACCTTAACAAGCTCCAGCTGTTTTTATTCTCAGAAGGATACTCCCTGATATACAGCTGCCTACCCCTTCGTAAGTGCAGGTCCTAAATGAGCTTTTTTCTCTGTTCCCTCACCACAATCCAGATTCTTTTGGGGAGTTACCAGTACAGTAACCATACCAGGAAGTACTTAATTTATTAAGCTACTGCTTTTCTTAATCTCAGTGGAGATATTTACTGATAAACAGCTACCTACGCAGCATTTTCATGTCGTTCCTAAATGAGCTTTTATCTCGCTCCCCTCACCACAAATCAGTTCTTCTGAGGAGTTCCCAGTACATTATCCTTTCCCCTGTGTAATTACCTTAACAATCTCCAGCTTTTTTATTCTCAGAAGGATACTCCCTGATATACAGCTGCCTACCCCTTCCTAAGTGCAGGTCCTAAATGAGCTTTTTCTCTATTCCCTCACCACAATCCAGATTCTTTTGGGGAGTTACCAGTACAGTAACCATACCAGGAAGTACTTAATTTATTAAGCTACTGCTTTTCTTAATCTCAGTGGAGATATTTACTGATAAACAGCTACCTACGCAGCATGTTCATGTCGTTCCTAAATGAGCTTTTATCTCTCTCCCCTCACCACAAATCAGATTCTTCTGAGGAGTTCCCAGTACATTATCCTTTCCCCTGTGTAATTACCTTAACAAGCTCCAGCTGTTTTTATTCTCAGAAGGATACTCCCTGATATACAGCTGCCTACCCCCTTCGTAAGTGCAGGTCCTAAATGAGCTTTTTTCTCTGTTCCCTCACCACAATCCAGATTCTTTTGGGGAGTTACCAGTACAGTAACCATACCAGGAAGTACTTAATTTATTAAGCTACTGCTTTTCTTAATGTCAGTGGAGATATTTACTGATAAACAGCTACCTACGCAGCATGTTCATGTCGTTCCTAAATGAGCTTTTATCTCTCTCCCCTCACCACAAATCAGATTCTTCTGAGGAGTTCCCAGTACATTATCCTTTCCCCTGTGTAATTACCTTAACAAGCTCCAGCTGTTTTTATTCTCAGAAGGGATACTCCCTGATATACAGCTGCCTACCCCCTTCGTAAAGTGCAGGTCCTAAATGAGCTTTTTTCTCTGTTCCCTCACCACAATCCAGATTCTTTTGGGGAGTTACCAGTACAGTAACCATACCAGGAAGTACTTAATTTATTAAGCTACTGCTTTTCTTAATCTCAGTGGAGATATTTACTGATAAACAGCTACCTATGCAGCATGTTCATGTCGTTCCTAAATGAGCTTTTATCTCTCTCCCCTCACCACAAATCAGATTCTTCTGAGGAGTTCCAGTACATTATCCTTTCCCCTGTGTAATTACCTTAACAAGCTCCAGCTGTTTTTATTCTCAGAAGGGATACTCCCTGATATACAGCTGCCTACCCCCTTCGTAAGTGCAGGTCTTAAATGAGCTTTTTTCTCTGTTCCCTCACCACAATCCAGATTCTTTTGGGGAGTTACCAGTACAGTAACCATACCAGGAAGTATTAATTTATTAAGCTACTGCTTTTCTTAATCTCAGTGGAGATATTTACTGATAAACAGCTACCTACGCAGCATTTCATGTCGTTCCTAAATGAGCTTTTATCTCTCTCCCCTCACCACAAATCAGATTCTTCTGAGGAGTTCCCAGTACATTATCCTTTCCCCTGTGTAATTACCTTAACAAGCTCCAGCTGTTTTTATTCTCAGAAGGATACTCCCTGATTACAGCTGCCTACCCCCTTCGTAAGTGCAGGTCCTAAATGAGCTTTTTTCTCTGTTCCCTCACCACAATCCAGATTCTTTTGGGGAGTTACCAGTACAGTAACCATACCAGGAAGTACTTAATTTATTAAGCTACTGCTTTTCTTAATCTCAGTGGAGATATTTACTGATAAACAGCTACCTACGCAGCATGTTCATGTCGTTCATAAATGAGCTTTTATCTCTCTCCCCTCACCACAAATCAGATTCTTCTGAGGAGTTCCCAGTACATTATCCTTTCCCCTGTGTAATTACCTTAACAATTCCAGCTGTTTTTAATTCTCAGAAGGGATACACCCTGATATACAGCTGCCTACCCCTTCGTAAGTTCAGGTCTAAATGAGCTTTTTTCTCTGTTCCCTCACCACAATCCAGATTCTTTTGGGGAGTTACCAGTACAGTAACCATACCAGGAAGTACTTAATTTAATAAGCTACTGCTTTTCTTAATGTCAGTGGAGATATTTACTGATAAACAGCTACCTACGCAGCATGTTCATGTCGTTCCTAAATGAGCTTTTATCTCTCTCCCCTCACCACAAATCAGATTCTTCTGAGGAGTTCCAGTACATTATCCTTTCCCCTGTGTAATTACCTTAACAAGCTCCAGCTGTTTTTATTCTCAGAAGGTTTCTCCCTGATATACAGCTGCCGACCCCCTTCGTAAGTGCAGGTCCTAAATGAGCTTTTTTCTCTGTTCCCTCACCACAATCCAGATTCTTTTGGGGAGTTACCAGTACAGTAACCATACCAGGAAGTACTTAATTTATTAAGCTACTGCTTTTCTTAATCTCAGTGGAGATATTTACTGATAAACAGCTACCTATGCAGCATTTCATGTCGTTCCTAAATGAGCTTTTATCTCTCTCCCTCACCACAAATCAGATTCTTCTGAGGAGTTCCCAGTACATTATCCTTTCCCCTGTGTAATTACCTTAACAAGCTCCAGCTGTTTTATTCTCAGAAGGTTTACTCCCTGATATACAGCTGCCTACCCCCTTCGTAAGTGCAGGTCCTAAATGAGCTTTTTTCTCTGTTCCCTCACCACAATCCAGATTCTTTTGGGGAGTTACCAGTACAGTAACCATACCAGGAAGTACTTAATTTATTAAGCTACTGCTTTTCTTAATCTCAGTGGAGATATTTACTGATAAACAGCTACCTACGCAGCATGTTCATGTTGTTCCTAAATGAGCTTTTATCTCTCTCCCCTCACCACAAATCAGATTCTTCTGAGGAGTTCCCAGTACATTATCCTTTCCCCTGTGTAATTACCTTAACAAGCTCCAGCTGTTTTTATTCTCAGAAGGTTTACTCCCTGATATACAGCTGCCTACCCCCTTCGTAAGTGCAGGTCCTAAATGAGCTTTTTTCTCTGTTCCCTCACCACAATCCAGATTCTTTTGGGGAGTTACCAGTACAGTAACCATACCAGGAAGTACTTAATTTATTAAGCTACTGCTTTTCTTAATCTCAGTGGAGATATTTACTGATAAACAGCTACCTATGCAGCATTTTCATGTCGTTCCTAAATGAGCTTTTATCTCTCTCCCCTCACCACAAATCAGATTTTCTGAGGAGTTCCCAGTACATTATCCTTTCCCCTGTGTAATTACCTTAACAAGCTCAGCTGTTTTTATTCTCAGAAGGGATGCTCCCTGATATACAGCTGCCTACCCCTTCGTAAGTGCAGGTCCTAAATGAGCTTTTTTCTCTGTTCCCTCACCACAATCCAGATTCTTTTGGGGAGTTACCAGTACAGTAACCATACCAGGAAGTACTTAATTTATTAAGCTACTGCTTTTCTTAATCTCAGTGGAGATATTTACTGATAAACAGCTACCTACCCAGCATGTTCATGGTCCCTAAATGAGCTTTTATCTCTCTCCCCTCACCACAAATCAGATTCTTCTGAGGAGTTCCCAGTACATTATCCTTTCCCCTGTGTAATTACCTTAACAAGCTCCAGCTGTTTTTATTCTCAGAAGGTTTACTCCCTGATATACAGCTGCCTACCCCCTTCGTAAGTGAAGTTCCTAAATGAGCTTTTTTCTCTGTTCCCTCACCACAATCCAGATTCTTTTGGGGAGTTACCAGTACAGTAACCATACCAGGAAGTACTTAATTTATTAAGCTACTGCTTTTCTTAATCTCAGTGGAGATATTTACTGATAAACAGCTACCTACGCAGCATGTTCATGTCGTTCCTAAATGAGCTTTTATCTCTCTCCCCTCACCACAAATCAGATTCTTCTGAGGAGTTCCCAGTACATTATCCTTTCCCCTGTGTAATTACCTTAACAAGCTCCAGCTGTTTTTATTCTCAGAAGGTTTACTCCCTGATATACAGCTGCCTACCCCCTTCGTAAGTGTCTCCTAAATGAGCTTTTTTCTCTGTTCCCTCACCACAATCCAGATTCTTTTGGGGAGTTACCAGTACAGTAACCACACCAGGAAGTACTTAATTTATTAAGCTACTGCTTTTCTTAATCTCAGTGGAGATATTTACTGATAAACAGCTACCTATGCAGCATTTTCATGTCGTTCCTAAATGAGCTTTTATCTCTCTCCCACTCACCACAAATCAGATTCTTCTGAGGAGTTCCCAGTACATTATCCTTTCCCCTGTGTAATTACCTTAACAAGCTCCAGCTGTTTTTATTCTCAGAAGGGATACTCCCTGATATACAGCTGCCTACCCCCTTCGTAACTGCAGGTCCTAAATGAGCTTTTTTCTCTGTTCCCTCACCACAATCCAGATTCTTTTGGGGAGTTACCAGTACAGTAACCATACCAGGAAGTACTTAATTTATTAAGCTACTGCTTTTCTTAATCTCAGTGGAGATATTTACTGATAAACAGCTACCTATGCAGCATTTCATGTCGTTCCTAAATGAGCTTTTATCTCTCTCCACTCACCACAAATCAGATTCTTCTGAGGAGTTCCCAGTACATTATCCTTTCCCCTGTGTAATTACCTTAACAAGCCCAGCTGTTTTTATTCTCAGAAGGTTTACTCCCTGATATACAGCTGCCTATCCCCTTCGTAAGTGCAGGTCCTAAATGAGCTTTTTTCTCTGTTCCCTCACCACAATCCAGATTCTTTTGGGGAGTTACCAGTACAGTAACCATACCAGGAAGTACTTAATTTATTAAGCTACTGCTTTTCTTAATCTCAGTGGAGATATTTACTGATAAACAGCTACCTACGCAGCATTTTCATGTCGTTCCTAAATGAGCTTTTATCTCTCTCCCCTCACCACAAATCAGATTCTTCTAATTAGTTCCCAGTACATTATCCTTTCCCCTGTGTAATTACCTTAACAAGCTCCAGCTGTTTTTATTCTCAGAAGGTTTACTCCCTGATATACAGCTGCCTACCCCCTTCGTAAGTGCAGGTCCTAAATGAGCTTTTTTCTCTGTCCCCTCACCACAATCCAGATTCTTTTGGGGAGTTACCAGTACAGTAACCATACCAGGAAGTACTTAATTTATTAAGCTACTGCTTTTCTTAATCTCAGTGGAGATATTTACTGATAAACAGCTACCTATGCAGCATTTTCATGTCGTTCCTAAATGAGCTTTTATCTCTCTCCTCTCACCACAAATCAGATTCTTCTGAGGGGTTCCCAGTACATTATCCTTTCCCCTGTGTAATTACCTTAACAAGCTCCAGCTGTTTTTATTCTCAGAAGGTTTACTCCCTGATATACAGCTGCCTACCCCCTTCGTAAGTGCAGGTCCTAAATGAGCTTTTTTCTCTGTTCCCTCACGACAATCCAGATTCTTTTGGGGAGTTACCAGTACAGTAACCATACCAGGAAGTACTTAATTTATTAAGCTACTGCTTTTCTTAATCTCAGTGGAGATATTTACTGATAAACAGCTACCTACGCAGCATGTTCATGTCGTTCCTAAATGAGCTTTTATCTCTCTCCCTCACCACAAATCAGATTCTTCTGAGGGTTCCCAGTACATTATCCTTTCCCCTGTGTAATTACCTTAACAAGCTCCAGCTGTTTTTATTCTCAGAAGGTTTACTCCCTGATATACAGCTGCCTACCCCCTTCGTAAGTGCAGGTCCTAAATGAGCTTTTTTCTCTGTTCCCTCACCACAATCCAGATTCTTTTGGGGAGTTACCAGTACAGTAACCATACCAGGAAGTACTTAATTTATTAAGCTACTGCTTTTCTTAATCTCATTGGAGATATTTACTGATAAACAGCTACCTACGCAGCATGTTCATGTCGTTCCTAAATGAGCTTTTATCTCTCTCCCCTCACCACAAATCAGATTCTTCTGAGGAGTTCCCAGTACATTATCTTTCCCCTGTGTAATTACCTTAACAAGCTCCAGCTGTTTTTATTCTCAGAAGGTTTACTCCCTGATATACAGCTGCCTACCCCCTTCGTAAGTGCAGGTCCTAAATGAGCTTTTTTCTCTGTTTCCTCACCACAATCCAGATTCTTTTGGGGAGTTACCAGTACAGTACCATACCAGGAAGTACTTAATTTATTAAGCTACTGCTTTTCTTAATCTCAGTGGAGATATTTACTGATAAACAGCTACCTATGCAGCGTATTCATTGTTGGAGAATTAAAGTCCCCAACCAGTGGAAAAATTTAGCCCCGGCATGGTTACTCTGATACCTCATTAGCACACTAATAGGCCCTTGGGAACACATTCCCAGTAAGGAGTTTCTGGTGTTTGTGGGCCAAAGGAAGCCACCAGTTGTTGTGAGAATCTCCTTTTTCCCCCTACTTAGCAAGTGCTAGACCAGCTGCCTTTAGTGTTAGATTCTCTCTGTAAACAGGAAAGTCTCCTCACTGTTATTTCACAAGTATTTGGAGAAGTCAAGATTGATGTTATCTAGCCTTAAGGAGATAGTAGCTAGGAGATAATTATAGTTCTACCTCGGGTTGTATACAGTTCCTTGTTTTGATATCAATCTTTGTAGTCACTACCTCCTGTAATTAGAAAGGCATTTGTATCAAGTTCCTGCCCTCACAGTAGGAAATTTCCTCCACTTCTGTATTTGAGACAAATGTGATGCTGTATTGATCTTTTACCCTGTAATTGTAAAATTGGTTTCTAACCCTATATAAACCCTGGCCCTCTTGGAATAAAGTATGCATTGGTTCACTCGCCTTGCATCCCCCGTGTCCTGATTTCGACTGCAGTTACCCAGGTTCAACATCTGGCGTCCGGACCCAGGGACCTGACAATTGATCCACAGGAGATTGCGGAACTGCCGAGCTCTCGAGTGAGGTGAGAGATATTTTTAATTCACAGGAGACAAGGGATCTGTGTGTAATTCACAGGAGACAAGGGATCTGTGTGGTGAGCTCCTATTCTTAAAAAATTACGGGGTTATGGGACAAGCTAAACCAACTCCATTTTCTAATTTTATCCACCATGTATTGAAACGGGACGGAGCTATGGTCTCGTGTTCACAAAGAGATGAGTGTGTACAGGTAGTGGAGTATAATCTATGGTTCCCAGAGGGAGATACTTTTGATTTAGAAGTCTGGGAACGAGTAGAGAATGATATGGAAAATGAATATCGGTGTGGAGACAAGATTCCAGTTACATTTTGGTCTGTTTGGGCATTAATACATACAGCCGTGAGCATGATGTCTCCTGACGCTATCATAACATCAGCTGCTGAGCCAGAGGCTGACATGGAAAAAGCTATGAAGGCTTATAATTTGTCCGGGGAGGTAAAAACTCAAATTGGGCAGGAGCTAAAAGACATGGCAACACCTGAACTATCTCCTGTCAGTTTTGTTAAAGAAAAATTAACATCAAATAAGCCTTCAGCCTCTACCTATGCCCCTTCAGAGAATGATGCTAATTCAGGCAGCTCAGCAGTGCAGTCAAAGTGCTACAGATGCTCTTTCGATCTGCCAGGGGCAGTCAGGAAGGTGAAAGTAAAGAACAAATAATTGCGGCCGCGGAGCCCACTTTTACTTTAATTAATCTAAGTCCTATGGTTCTGCTTCTCTCTCTTGCTATCAAACTTTTCCTGTCATTGAACCCCCTCCAACCAGAGGTGTGGCACAGACCCGTCATTATCAAGATATTGACCAGATTCACTCAATTTAGGACAGCTGTAATACAGGGCCGTCTCATGGCTCCCTTCCAGTGAAGGAGGCTTCCCCATAATCTTTTCTTTACAACCAGGCACTAGCAGGGGAGCTGACACTCCCTGTTTTAGTCCATCAGCCTGGAATTGGGGAAGGACTAGTGATTTTTCTTTTACTTCTCAAGAGAATTTTTACTGCAATTGCACTTTTAATTTGCGCCTGCGCTGCATGTTTCATGTGTCTTTGTCCTTGTTTGATTAGTTGTGTTTCGTGTGGAGTGCTAAATTGGGAAAAAAAAGTCCTCTGGTGGGCGGCCTCGGCAGGTTGATTGCCAGGGGATGGATATCTCCACTGGGGAGGATCCCCCTGAGAATTTTCAGGGCCCTATGGACTTTCCATCACTCTGGCTGGCAGCTTGTGGACGCTGGACATGCCACCCAAGGC
Source organism: Perognathus longimembris pacificus (assembly GCF_023159225.1). Classification (NCBI taxonomy): domain Eukaryota; kingdom Metazoa; phylum Chordata; class Mammalia; order Rodentia; family Heteromyidae; genus Perognathus; species Perognathus longimembris. The sequence goes on along the minus strand of NW_025959857.1, from coordinate 11,225 downwards.
GTAAAAGCCTCTGTTTCTATGTTCTGTTTTGTCTTGACTAGTTTTGTCTTTGAGATTGGCACCAGTTTTAAACATAAACTTTTGTTTCCCTTATTTCTGTTGTCCATTTACATGTCTATGGGCAAAACATTTACTAGGTACTGTGTCTCCTTCTGCAAGAAGGCAGAAAAAGTGCAGGCTGCTAAGAGCTGAGTTCAAACAGCTGGCTAGGCTAATCTTAGCCTGAGAGTAAACACTAAGAGTCAAGTGCTAGGTGGACTCAGTAATACTCCAGGGGACCCCAACCCAGTTATCTTCAGTGTTTAGTATGCTAAGATACTTTGCTAAAACTAATAGGCCCTAGCGAATAAGACTAAACAATGCTAAAATCATCCATTAAAGGTTTTGTTTTAAGTTTTGGTCATTACAAGAGTAAGATTGGAAAATATACCTTTTGCCACTAAAAAATGTACGGTGAGAGTTGTTTGGACTGCTTTTAAGTTCTGTTTACATTAATACCTACATATGTGAATGTATGTATGTGTGTGTGCGTGCGCACAAATGTATGTGGGTGTGAATGTGTTCAAGATTAAAAATGTATGATGTAAAAATAGGTTAGTTTAACTTTAAACTTCAAAAGATCATCGAGTTTGGGCTTTACCAAAAGCTTTAAAGTATTATTACTTTATTTTAAAAGGAACTATAGTTAAAAATTCTTTAATTCATGGTTAAAAATAAATAAATAAATAAGAACTTAGCATGGGCCCTTGAACCTATCCTCAGTAGTGAGGGGTAAACTGACAAAAGTGCAGTTTAGCCGATCCACGTGATGGGACAGCCGTAGGTGGCGTCCATTCATAGTGGGAGAGGGCAAGCTGGCCCCAAGGCAGTTCATCAAGCTCTAAGGAGTAGGATGGAGATAGGCCCATTCTATAGGACAGGCCAATGGAGGCCTTTCTTTTATTTCTTTTGTTTTTAGGTATAAACATTGGAAACCTCAGGGTAAAATGTATGATTTGACTGATACTTCTAAAACTGCCCCTTAGGATGGATTAAAATTGGAATATCTTAAAGGAGAGTTAAAAGTTTATTTACCTGATATAACTCGATTCCTGTACAGGTTTGCAATTTGGATGTATTAAAAAGGCAAATATGCTAACTCTGAAATCTCATGGTTATAATTCTGGGGCACACTGCTAAGTGTACTCTTGTTACAATTGTTTTGAGTATCACTTTAATGAATCAGGTACTAAATTTTTTAAGTGTAAACTGTACTGTAACAGTAAGATTAACTATCTTAAGTCACATATAATCAGGTAAATATTTTAAAGTATATAAACTAATGGGGGATAGAAGTACACAACTTTCATTAACTCTCTGTATATAGGAAAATGGCTCTTTTAAAGCAGACAACCAGGAGGCAATGTGCCCCCTGGGCTTCAGTTTTTCTATGCAAATACAGGCTGAGGTAAAGGTGTGAAAGCCTCTACTTTAAAAGGTTTTAGAATGCCTTTCTAGATAAGAAATTTGGAAGTGAAAAACAAGCAGCATGAAGCAATGGGTGATACCTAGGCTCCAGATTTCTTTTAATACAACCAGGCTTGGTAAAAGACTTGAGATCAAAAATGTATTCTGAGATATGAAATTTAAAATGTTTTAGGTTGGATATAGGTAAACGATGGCTATCAAGATGATTGTTTAATTACTACTCCAGTTTGTTTTACAGGTTTTCAATAAAATGATTTATTATTTGCTGCACCTGATAAAAATATTGTATCAAAATTGTTACAAATTTTGCCTTTAGACTTTCAACAGTATGATTTAATAATTGCCCCTGATAAAATTCATTTAAACAGAAGAACCATTTAAGTATCTGGGATATTTAGTTAAAAGACAAGTAATTACCCCCCAATTAATAAAAATTCGTACTGAAGAGTTTAAAACTCTTAATAATTTTCAAAAGTTACTAGGGACATCAATTGGCTTTGCCCTTCCTTAGAAATTCTGGTAATTCCCAGAATTCCTAACCTATTTTCCATTCTTCAAGGAGATTCGGATTTATGTAGCCCTCAAAAATTAATTGACACGTCAGGAACTGCTCCTAATAAAATTTGGCAAATGGATGTAACACACATCCCTGAATTTGGCAGCTTACAATATGTGCATGTATCCATTGATACACATTCTTCTTTTATTTGGGCAACACCTCTACCAGGGGAAAAAGGGACTCATGTCATTCAACATTTACTAGAAACATTCGCAGTCATGGGGATTCCTTTTCAAATAAAAACTGACAATGCACCAGCTTATTCCAGTAAACAAGTACGAAAATTTTTAGAATTTCATAACATTTTTCATGTTACAGGAATTGAATACAATCCTCAAGGTCAAGGTATAGTAGAAAGAGCTCATTATACATTAAAAACACAAATTAAAAAACTAAAGAGGGGGAGTATGGATAGTACTGAGGGATATGAAACTTCTATGAAAAGTATTTATAAAACAGCCTGAGCTGTCATTGCAGAAGCATTATTTGTCCTTAACTTTTTAAATTTGCCTCAAGGAGATGTTTTAGCAAGAGCTGAGCGACACTTCCTAGCTCCGCCTATGCAAAACAAACCGCAGCCGGTTTGGATTAGATTGGGGGTTGGGCTAGATTGGCTCCCCGGGGAGTTGTTAACCCAGGGGCGAGGGTATGCTTATGTTTCTACAGAAGACAGCCCATCTTTCTAGCACCTGCTCCAGTGGATCCAGCAACAAACACCCCTCTGTCCATCAAGGGGGTGAGACATTCTCATTCAAGTGATAAGGCCATTCAAATGGACAGGTGTGCACTGGTAACCTGTAGGGGCTACATCAGAGGTAATGTATTGGGCCTATATTTCTAACCCTCCTTTATTACGTCCATATTTATGGACAAAAGCCCCTGTCTCTGTTTTTACATCTATTCCTAATTTACTCTCTCCCCCTACGGGTCTGACATTCCAGTCTTTCCTATGGAAGAGGAAAGATCATTTAACTTCTCTTATTCTCAGTTCTCTAAAGCTATCTGTCAAGGCCATTCCCCATGTTACCCTTTTAGATATCAATATTGGATTCAGCATGGAGGTTCGTATAACTCCAGTAGAACTCGGCTGATTAGACTGTCTTCCTGGTCTGTGGGATCTCATACCTATAAATTAGATAATTATCCTAGCCCTGCTGGCCTGCCTAAATGTGACAATTTTACTTATCTGAACCTGAACTTTACTGAAAGACATTGGGAAAGTTGTCGAGGAATTTTTCCAACTATTTGGAATACATCCCAGCATACTTGGTATGATTGGGGACCTTTTGGTGTGTGGTTGAAAAACTGCACTGAATATAACTCATCTTGTGACCCTACTTTATCTATGAACATGTCCAATGCCATGTCTGCTAAACAGCTTTTAGGGTGGTTTGGAGCAGGCTTTAGTGACCCCCGGCCTGCTCTCGCCCATGGAAACAGGCTATTTCCTCCACAACATCATCTCTAGAAATTAGCAGCTTCTCAGGCTCCTGTATTGCTGGCCAATGGAACTTACTCAGGAACTAAAGGATCCTCGGCCTCCTACAACTTCACAGTTGTAAAGACCTATAATATCTCTGCTTGTGTTCATTTTCCACAAGTACTGATCGTCGGCCCCATAAACATAACTAAGAATGCCATTACCTGCATAAATTGTAAATTGTATACTTGCTTGAATAACAAATGTCACCTTTAATTTTAGTCAAGATAGGATCATGATTTCAACCCAGCACAACTCCCTTTGGGTTCCTGTTCGTGTGCATCGTCCCTGGGCTGGAGGACCTGTGCAAGGATTAGTAATACAGTTTTTCAAGCGGCTTCTGAAGAGGAGTCATGGTGCCTTTGGACTGATTATTGCAGGACTCGTTGGACTGATTGCCATTGCTACAACTGCAGCAGTATCCGGAGCCGCATTGCGACAATCCGTACAAACTCATGACTTTATGGTGCAGTGGCACCAGGACTCCTACAATCTGTGGCAACATCAGCTGGAAATGAATGCCCACCTTCAAGATGAGATAGAAGCTGTTAAAGGAGGAGTGTTTTGGCTTGGACAGAAATATTTGGCTTTACAGCAATGATTGTTTTTGACTTGCGATTGGAATTCTAGTCATGTCTGTGTAACACCTTATAAATATAATGCCTCTGAATGTGAATGGAATGATATACAAATGTTTATAGATGGAGCCCTACTAAATGGTACGTTAAGTGAACAAAGCTTGTACAGGGAGGTTTTTGAAGCTTTTCAAAAGGAATTGCCAGATGCCTCCTCTATTGATGACATAGCCCAAGGACTAGCTCAGACCTTAGAAGGACTAGACCCTAGGGGGTGGTGGCAAAGTATTACCCATAGTGTTGGAAGTGCTTCTATTGCCTTAATACTTATGATATGTGTCTTTTTCGTAGGATATTGTTCTATCATAGCTATAATGAAGCGTTACACTAGGAATAATTCCTCTGATGTTTTACTCACTGCCCTTAAACTTTCCAGAGAAGCGGCTGTGGAAAATTAATAAAAAAGGGGGAATTGTTGGAGAATTAAAGTCCCCAACCAGTGGAAAAATTTAGCCCCGGCACGGTTACTCTGATACCTCATTAGCACACTAATAGGCCCTTGGGAACACATTCCCAGTAAGGAGTTTCTGGTGTTTGTGGGCCAAAGGAAGCCACCAGTTGTTGTGAGAATCTCCTTTTTCCCCCTACTTAGCAAGTGCTAGACCAGCTGCCTTTAGTGTTAGATTCTCTCTGTAAACAGGAAAGTCTCCTCACTGTTATTTCACAAGTATTTGGAGAAGTCAAGATTGATGTAATCTAGCCTTAAGGAGATAGTAGCTAGGAGATAATTATAGTTCTACCTCGGGTTGTATACAGTTCCTTGTTTTGATATCAATCTTTGTAGTCACTACCTCCTGTAATTAGAAAGGCATTTGTATCAAGTTCCTGCCCTCACAGTAGGAAATTTCCTCCACTTCTGTATTTGAGACAAATGTCATGCTGTATTGATCTTTTACCCTGTAATTGTAAAATTGGTTTCTAACCCTATATAAACCCTGGCCCTCTTGGAATAAAGTAGCTGTTTTTCATCTCGTTTGCTCCCTGATTTCGACTGCAGTTACCCAGGTTCAACAGTTCATGTCGTTCCTAACTGAGCTTTTATCTCTCTCCCTCAACACAAATCAGATTCTTCTGAGGAGTTCCCAGTACATTATCGTTTCCCCTGTGTAATTACCTTAACAAGCTACTGCTTTTTTATTCTCAGAAGGTTTACTCCCTGATATACAGCTGACTACCCCCTTCGTAAGTGCAGGTCCTAAATGAGCTTTTTTCTCTGTTCCCTCACCACAATCCAGATTCTTTTGGGGAGTTACCAGTACAGTAACCATACCAGGAAGTACTTAATTTATTAAGCTACTGCTTTTCTTAATCTCAGATATTTACTGATAAACAGCTACCTACGCAGCATGTTCATGTCGTTCCTAAATGAGCTTTTATCTCTCTCCCCTCACCACAAATCAGATTCTTCTGAGGAGTTCCCAGTACATTATCCTTTCCCCTGTGTAATTACCTTAACAAGCTCCAGCTGTTTTTATTCTCAGAGAAGTTTACTCCCTGATATACAGCTGCCTACCCCCTTCGTAAGTGCAGGTCCTAAATGAGCTTTTTTCTCTGTTCCCTCACCACAATCCAGATTCTTTTGGGGAGTTACCAGTACAGTAACCATCCCCGAAGTACTTATTTATTAAGCTACTGCTTTTCTTAATCTCAGTGGAGATATTTACTGATAAACAGCTGCCTACCCTTGTAAGTGTCAGGTTCCTAAATGAGCTTTTTCTCTTCCCTCACCACAATCCAGATTCTTTTGGGAGTTCCCAGTACAGTCCATACCAGGAATTACTTAATTTATTAAGCTACTGCTGTTCTTAATCTCAGTGGAGATATTTACTGATAAACAGCTCCTACGCAGCATGTTCATGTCGTTCCTAAATGAGCTTTTATCTCTCTCCCCTCACCACAAATCAGATTCTTCTGAGGAGTTCCAGTACATTATCCTTTCCCCTGTGTAATTACCTTAACAAGCTCCAGCTGTTTTTATTCTCAGAATGTTTATTCCCTGATATACAGCTGCCTACCCCCTTCGTAAGTGCAGGTCCTAAATGAGCTTTTTTCTCTGTTCCCTCACACAATCCAGATTCTTTTGGGGCGTTACCAGTACAGTAACATACCAGGAAGTACTTAATTTATTAAGCTACTGCTTTTCTTAATCTCAGTGGAGATATTTACTGATAAACAGCTACTACGCAGCATGTTCATGTCGTTCCTAAATGAGCTTTTATCTCTCTCCCCTCACCACAAATCAGATTCTTCTGAGGAGTTCCCAGTACATTATCCTTTCCCCTGTGTAATTACCTTAACAAGCTCCAGCTGTTTTTATTCTCAGAAGGATATTCCCTGATATACAGCTGCCTACCCCCTTCGTAATTGCAGGTCCTAAATGAGCTTTTTTCTCTGTTCCCTCACCACAATCCAGATTCTTTTGGGGAGTTACCAGTACAGTAACCATACCAGGAAGTACTTAATTTATTAAGCTACTGCTTTTCTTAATCTCAGTGGAGATATTTACTGATAAACAGCTACCTACGCAGCATGTTCATGTCGTTCCTAAATGAGCTTTTATCTCTCTCCCCTCACCACAAATCAGATTCTTCTGAGGAGTTCCCAGTACATTATCCTTTCCCCTGTGTAATTACCTTAACAAGCTCTAGCTGTTTTTATTCTCAGAATTTACTCCTGATATACAGCTGCCTACCCCCTTCGTAAGTGAGGTCCTAAATGAGCTTTTTTCTCTGTTCCCTCACCACAATCCAGATTCTTTTGGGGAGTTACCAGTACAGTTACCATACCAGGAAGTACTTAATTTATTAAGCTACTGCTTTTCTTAATCTCAGTGGAGATATTTACTGATAAACAGCTACGTACGCAGCATGTTCATGTCGTCCTAAATGAGCTTTTATCTCTCTCCCCTCACCACAAATCAGATTCTTCTGAGGAGTTCCCAGTACATTATCCTTTCCCCAGTGTAATTACCTTAACAAGCTCCAGCTGTTTTTATTCTCAGAATGTTTACTCCCTGATATACAGCTGCCTACCGCTTCGTAAGTGCAGGTCCTAAATGAGCTTTTTTCTCTGTTCCCTCACACAATCCAGATTCTTTTGGGAGTTACCAGTACAGTAAACCATCCCCAGGAAGTACTTAATTTATTAAGCTACTGCTTTTCTTAATCTCAGTGGAGATATTTACTGATAAACAGCTACCTACGCAGCATGTTCAAGTCGTTCCTAAATGAGCTTTTTTCTCTGTTCCCTCACCACAATCCAGATTCTTTTGGGGAGTTACCAGTACAGTATCCATACCAGGAAGTACTTAATTTATTAAGCTACTGCTTTTCTTAATCTCAGTGGAGATATTTACTGATAAACAGCTACTACGCAGCATGTTCATGTCGTTCCTAAATGAGCTTTTATCTCTCTCCCCTCACCACAAATCAGATTCTTCTGAGGAGTTCCCAGTACATTATCCTTTCCCCTGTGTAATTACCTTAACAAGCTCCAGCTGTTTTTATTCTCAGAAGCGATATTCCCTGATATACAGCAGCCTACCCCCTTCGTAATTGCAGGTCCTAAATGAGCTTTTTTCTCTGTTCCCTCACCACAATCCAGATTCTTCTGGGGAGTTACCAGTACAGTAACCATACCAGGAAGTACTTAATTTATTAAGCTACTGCTTTTCTTAATCTCAGTGGAGATATTTACTGATAAACAGCTACCTACGCAGCATGTTCATGTCGTTCCTAAATGAGCTTTTATCTCTCTCCCCTCACCACAAATCAGATTCTTCTGAGGAGTTCACAGTACATTATCCTTTCCCCTGTTAATTACCTTAACAAGCTCCAGCTGTTTTTATTCTCAGAAGGTTTACTCCCTGATATACAGCTGCCTACCCCCTTCGTAAGTGCAGGTCCTAAATGAGCTTTTTCTCTGTTCCCTCACCACAATCCAGATTCTTTTGAGGAGTTACCAGTACAGTAACCATACCAGGAAGTACTTAATTTATTAAGCTACTGTTTTCTTAATCTCAGTGGAGATATTTACTGATAAACAGCTACCTACGCAGCATGTTCATGTCGTTCCTAAATGAGCTTTTATCTCTCTCCCCTCACCACAAATCAGATTCTTCTGAGGAGTTCCCAGTACATTATCCTTTCCCCTGTGTATTTACCTTAACAAGCTCCAGCTGTTTTTATTCTCAGAAGGTTTACTCCCTGATATACAGCTGCCTACCCCCTTCGTAAGTGCAGTCCTAAATGAGCTTTTTCTCTGTTCCCTCACCACAATCCAGATTCTTTTGGGGAGTTACCAGTACAGTAACCATACCAGGAAGTACTTAATTTATTAAGCTACTGCTTTTCTTAATCTCAGTGGAGATATTTACTGATAAACAGCTCCTACGCAGCATGTTCATGTCGTTCCTAAATGAGCTTTTATCTCTCTCCCCTCACCACAAATCAGATTCTTCTGAGGAGTTCCCAGTACATTATCCTTTCCCCTGTGTAATTACCTTAACAAGCTCCAGCTGTTTTATTCTCAGAAGGTTTACTCCCTGATATACAGCTGCCTACCCCCTTCGTAAGTGCAGGTCCTAAATGAGCTTTTTCTCTGTTCCCTCACCACAATCCAGATTCTTTTGGGGAGTTACCAGTACAGTAACCATACCAGGAAGTACTTAATTTATTAAGCTACTGCTTTTCTTAATCTCAGTGGAGATATTTACTGATAAACAGCTCCCTACGCAGCATGTTCATGTCGTTCCTAAATGAGCTTTTATCTCTCTCCCCTCACCACAAATCAGATTCTTCTGAGGAGTTCCCAGTACATTATCCTTTCCCCTGTGTAATTACCTTAACAAGCTCCAGCTGTTTTTATTCTCAGAATCGATATTCCCTGATATACAGCTGCCTACCCCCTTCGTAAGTGCAGGTCCTAAATGAGCTTTTTTCTCTGTTCCCTCACCACAATCCAGATTCTTTTGGGGAGTTACCAGTACAGTAACCATACCAGGAAGTACTTAATTTATTAAGCTACTGCTTTTCTTAATCTCAGTGGAGATATTTACTGATAAACAGCTACCTACGCAGCATGTTCATGTCGTTCCTAAATGAGCTTTTATCTCTCTCCCCTCACCACAAATCAGATTCTTCTGAGGAGTTCCCAGTACATTATCCTTTCCCCCTGTGTAATTACCTTAACAAGCTCCAGCTGTTTTTATTCTCAGAAGGTTTACTCCTGATATACAGCTGCCTACCCCCTTCGTAAGTGCAGGTCCTAAATGAGCTTTTTTCTCTGTTCCCTCACCACAATCCAGATTCTTTTGGGGAGTTACCAGTACAGTAACCATACCAGGAAGTACTTAATTTATTAAGCTACTGCTTTTCTTAATCTCAGTGGAGATATTTACTGATAAACAGCTACCTACGCAGCATGTTCATGTCGTTCCTAAATGAGCTTTTATCTCTCTCCCCTCACCACAAATCAGATTCTTCTGAGGAGTTCCCAGTACATTATCCTTTCCCCTGTGTAATTACCTTAACAAACTCCAGCTGTTTTTATTCTCAGAATGTTTACTCCCTGATATACAGCTGCCTACCCCCTTCGTAAGTGCAGGTCCTAAATGAGCTTTTTTCTCTGTTCCCTCACCACAATCCAGATTCTTTTGGGGAGTTACCAGTACAGTAACCATACCAGGAAGTACTTAATTTATTAAGCTACTGCTTTTCTTAATCTCAGTGGAGATATTTACTGATAAACAGCTACCTACGCAGCATGTTCATGTCGTTCCTAAATGAGCTTTTTTCTCTGTCTCCCCTCACCACAAATCAGATTCTTCTGAGGAGTTCCCAGTACATTATCCTTTCCCCTGTGTAATTACCTTAACAAGCTCCAGCTGTTTTTATCTCAGTGGAGATATTTACTCCCTGATATACAGCTGCCTACGTATGCAGTGTTCAGGTCCTAAATGAGCTTTTTCTCTTCCCCTCACCACAATCCAGATTCTTTGGGGAGTTACCAGTACATTATCCATCCCCTGGAAGTACTTATTTATTAAGCTACTGTTTTTAATCTCAGAAGATATTTACTGATAAACAGCTAGCCTACCCTTCGTAATTGCAGGTTCCTAAATGAGCTTTTATCTCTCTCCCTCACCACAAATCCAGATTCTTCTGGAGGAGTTACAGTACAGTAACCATACCAGGAAGTACTTAATTTATTAAGCTACTGCTTTTCTTATCTCAGTGGAGATATTTACTGATAAACAGCTACCTACGCAGCATGTACATGTCGTTCCTAAATGAGCTTTTATCTCACTCCCGTCACTACAAATCAGATTCTTCTGAGGAGTTCACAGTACATTATCCTTTCCCCTGTGTAATTACCTTAACAAGCTAGCTGTTTTTCTTCTCAGAATGTTTACTCCCTGATATACAGCTACCTACCCCCTTCGTAAGTGCAGGTCCTAAATGAGCTTTTTTCTCTGTTCCATCACCACAATCCAGATTCTTTTGGGGAGTTACCAGTACAGTAACCATACCAGGAAGTACTTAATTTATTAAGCTACTGCTTTTCTTAATCTCAGTGGAGATATTTACTGATAAACAGCTACCTACGCAACATGTTCATGTCGTTCCTAAATGAGCTTTTATCTCTCTCCCCTCACCACAAATCAGATTCTTCTGAGGAGTTCCCAGTACATTATCCTTTCCCCTGTGTAATTACCTTAACAAGCTCCAGCTGTTTTTATCTCAGAAGCGATATTCCCTGATAAACAGCTGCCTACCCCCTTCGTAAGTGCAGGTCCTAAATGAGCTTTTTTCTCTGTTCCCTCACCACAATCCAGATTCTTTTTGGGAGTTACCAGTACAGTAACCATACCAGGAAGTACTTAATTTATGAAGCTACTGCTTTTCTTAATCTCAGTGGAGATATTTACTGATAAACAGCTACCTACGAAGCATGTTCATGTCGTTCCTAAATGAGCTTTTATCTCTCTTCCATCACTACAAATCAGATTCTTCTGAGGAGTTCACAGTACATTATCCTTTACCTGTGTAATTACCTTAAAAAGCTCCAGCTGTTTTTACTCAGA
>NW_025959856.1:0-27110 GCF_023159225.1 Perognathus longimembris pacificus | reverse complement strand
GTTCAGTTTGTCTCGGTGACGGATAATGGAAGGAAGGGCAGGCAACTGGTCGACTTCATTTAAATAAACAAATAAAAAATAAGATAAACTCTCAGGAATAGATAAATAATAACAAAAAAATTGTAAAGTGGAGAAAGCGAGAGCGCGCGAATGCACTCAAGCAAACACAAACAGCACAGCACGATGCGTATTTTTTTTTAAATTGACAAAATAAATCAAAAATAAAAATAAGTGGAAAAGGCGAGAGTGCGCGAGCACACAGGAGCAAAGACAAGCAGCGCAGCTTGATGCGTAGTAAAAAAAAATAATAAATAGACAACTGGTCGACCTCATTAGAAATAAAAACCCAAAAGATTAGATAGACAAACAAACAAACACATAAATGTGGAGAGAAGGGCAGTGCGCGCAGGAGCAAAGGTAAACAGCAGACAGACCTGAATCCTTATCTTTACAAGGTCGACCTCAGAACTTTGTTCAGTTTGTCTCGGTGACGGATAATGGAAGGAAGGGCAGGCAACTGGTCGACTTCATTTAAATAAACAAATAAAAAATAAGATAAACTCTCAGGAATAGATAAATAATAACAAAAAAATTGTAAAGTGGAGAAAGCGAGAGCGCGCGAATGCACTCAAGCAAACACAAACAGCACAGCACGATGCGTATTTTTTTTAAATTGACAAAATAAATCAAAAATAAATCAAAAATAAAAATAAGTGGAAAAGGCGAGAGTGCGCGAGCACACAGGAGCAAAGACAAGCAGCGCAGCTTGATGCGTAGTAAAAAAAATAATAAATAGACAACTGGTCGACCTCATTAGAAATAAAAACCCAAAAGATTAGATAGACAAACAAACAAACACATAAATATGGAGAGAAGGGCAGTGCGCGCAGGAGCAAAGGTAAACAGCAGACAGGCCTGAATCCTTATCTTTACAAGGTCGACCTCAGAACTTTGTTCAGTTTGTCTCGGTGACGGATAATGGAAGGAAGGGCAGGCAACTGGTCGACTTCATTTAAATAAACAAATAAAAAATAAGATAAACTCTCAGGAATAGATAAATAATAACAAAAAAATTGTAGTGGATTAAGCGAGAGCACGCGAATGCACTCAAGCAAACACAAACAGCACAGCACGATGCGTATTTTTTTTTAAATTGACAAAAATAAATCAAAAATAAAAATAAGTGGAAAAGGCGAGAGTGCGCGAGCACACAGGAGCAAAGACAAACAGCGCAGCTTCATGCGTAGTAAAAAAAAATAATAAATAGACAACTGGTCGACCTCATTAGAAATAAAAACCCAAAAGATTAGATAGACAAACAAACAAACACATAAATGTGGAGAGAAGGGCAGTGCGCGCAGGAGCAAAGGTAAACAGCAGACAGACCTGAATCCTTATCTTTACAAGGTCGACCTCAGAACTTTGTTCAGTTTGTCTCGGTGACGGATAATGGAAGGAAGGGCAGGCAACTGGTCGACTTCATTTAAATAAACAAATAAAAAATAAGATAAACTCTCAGGAATAGATAAATAATAACAAAAAAATTGTAAAGTGGAGAAAGCGAGAGCGCGCGAATGCACTCAAGCAAACACAAACAGCACAGCACGATGCGTATTTTTTTTAAATTGACAAAATAAATCAAAAATAAAAATAAGTGGAAAAGGAGAGAGTGCGCGAGCACACAGGAGCAAAGACAAGCAGCGCAGCTTGATGCGTAGTAAAAAAAATAATAAATAGACAACTGGTCGACCTCATTAGAAATAAAAACCCAAAAGATTAGATAGACAAACAAACAAACACATAAATGTGGAGAGAAGGGCAGTGCGCGCAGGAGCAAAGGTAAACAGCAGACAGACCTGAATCCTTATCTTTACAAGGTCGACCTCAGAACTTTGTTCAGTTTGTCTCGGTGACGGATAATGGAAGGAAGGGCAGGCAACTGGTCGACTTCATTTAAATAAACAAATAAAAAATAAGATAAACTCTCAGGAATAGATAAATAATAACAAAAAAATTGTAAAGTGGAGAAAGCGAGAGCGCGCGAATGCACTCAAGCAAACACAAACAGCACAGCACGATGCGTATTTTTTTTAAATTGACAAAATAAATCAAAAATAAAAATAAGTGGAAAAGGCGAGAGTGCGCGAGCACACAGGAGCAAAGACAAGCAGCGCAGCTTGATGCGTAGTAAAAAAAATAATAAATAGACAACTGGTCGACCTCATTAGAAATAAAAACCCAAAAGATTAGATAGACAAACAAACAAACACATAAATGTGGAGAGAAGGGCAGTGCGCGCAGGAGCAAAGGTAAACAGCAGACAGGCCTGAATCCTTATCTTTACAAGGTCGACCTCAGAACTTTGTTCAGTTTGTCTCGGTGACGGATAATGGAAGGAAGGGCAGGCAACTGGTCGACTTCATTTAAATAAACAAATAAAAAATAAGATAAACTCTCAGGAATAGATAAATAATAACAAAAAAATTGTAAAGTGGGATTAAGCGAGAGCGCGCGAATGCACTCAAGCAAACACAAACAGCACAGCACGATGCGTATTTTTTTTTAAATTGACAAAATAAATCAAAAATAAAAATAAGTGGAAAAGGCGAGAGTGCGCGAGCACACAGGAGCAAAGAAAGCAGCGCAGCTTGATGCGTAGTAAAAAAAAATAATAAATAGACAACTGGTCGACCTCATTAGAAATAAAAACCCAAAAGATTAGATAGACAAACAAACAAACACATAAATGTGGAGAGAAGGGCAGTGCGCGCAGGAGCAAAGGTAAACAGCAGACAGACCTGAATCCTTATCTTTACAAGGTCGACCTCAGAACTTTGTTCAGTTTGTCTCGGTGACGGATAATGGAAGGAAGGGCAGGCAACTGGTCGACTTCATTTAAATAAACAAATAAAAAATAAGATAAACTCTCAGGAATAGATAAATAATAACAAAAAAATTGTAAAGTGGAGAAAGCGAGAGCGCGCGAATGCACTCAAGCAAACACAAACAGCACAGCACGATGCGTATTTTTTTTAAATTGACAAAATAAATCAAAAATAAAAATAAGTGGAAAAGGAGAGAGTGCGCGAGCACACAGGAGCAAAGACAAGCAGCGCAGCTTGATGCGTAGTAAAAAAAATAATAAATAGACAACTGGTCGACCTCATTAGAAATAAAAACCCAAAAGATTAGATAGACAAACAAACAAACACATAAATGTGGAGAGAAGGGCAGTGCGCGCAGGAGCAAAGGTAAACAGCAGACAGACCTGAATCCTTATCTTTACAAGGTCGACCTCAGAACTTTGTTCAGTTTGTCTCGGTGACGGATAATGGAAGGAAGGGCAGGCAACTGGTCGACTTCATTTAAATAAACAAATAAAAAATAAGATAAACTCTCAGGAATAGATAAATAATAACAAAAAAATTGTAAAGTGGAGAAAGCGAGAGCGCGCGAATGCACTCAAGCAAACACAAACAGCACAGCACGATGCGTATTTTTTTTTAAATTGACAAAATAAATCAAAAATAAATCAAAAATAAAAATAAGTGGAAAAGGCGAGAGTGCGCGAGCACACAGGAGCAAAGACAAGCAGCGCAGCTTGATGCGTAGTAAAAAAAATAATAAATAGACAACTGGTCGACCTCATTAGAAATAAAAACCCAAAAGATTAGATAGACAAACAAACAAACACATAAATGTGGAGAGAAGGGCAGTGCGCGCAGGAGCAAAGGTAAACAGCAGACAGACCTGAATCCTTATCTTTACAAGGTCGACCTCAGAACTTTGTTCAGTTTGTCTCGGTGACGGATAATGGAAGGAAGGGCAGGCAACTGGTCGACTTCATTTAAATAAACAAATAAAAAATAAGATAAACTCTCAGGAATAGATAAATAATAACAAAAAAATTGTAAAGTGGAGAAAGCGAGAGCGCGCGAATGCACTCAAGCAAACACAAACAGCACAGCACGATGCGTATTTTTTTTTAAATTGACAAAATAAATCAAAAATAAATCAAAAATAAAAATAAGTGGAAAAGGCGAGAGTGCGCGAGCACACAGGAGCAAAGACAAGCAGCGCAGCTTGATGCGTAGTAAAAAAAATAATAAATAGACAACTGGTCGACCTCATTAGAAATAAAAACCCAAAAGATTAGATAGACAAACAAACAAACACATAAATGTGGAGAGAAGGGCAGTGCGCGCAGGAGCAAAGGTAAACAGCAGACAGACCTGAATCCTTATCTTTACAAGGTCGACCTCAGAACTTTGTTCAGTTTGTCTCGGTGACGGATAATGGAAGGAAGGGCAGGCAACTGGTCGACTTCATTTAAATAAACAAATAAAAAATAAGATAAACTCTCAGGAATAGATAAATAATAACAAAAAAATTGTAAAGTGGAGAAAGCGAGAGCGCGCGAATGCACTCAAGCAAACACAAACAGCACAGCACGATGCGTATTTTTTTTTAAATTGACAAAATAAATCAAAAATAAATCAAAAATAAAAATAAGTGGAAAAGGCGAGAGTGCGCGAGCACACAGGAGCAAAGACAAGCAGCGCAGCTTGATGCGTAGTAAAAAAAATAATAAATAGACAACTGGTCGACCTCATTAGAAATAAAAACCCAAAAGATTAGATAGACAAACAAACAAACACATAAATGTGGAGAGAAGGGCAGTGCGCGCAGGAGCAAAGGTAAACAGCAGACAGACCTGAATCCTTATCTTTACAAGGTCGACCTCAGAACTTTGTTCAGTTTGTCTCGGTGACGGATAATGGAAGGAAGGGCAGGCAACTGGTCGACTTCATTTAAATAAACAAATAAAAAATAAGATAAACTCTCAGGAATAGATAAATAATAACAAAAAAATTATAGTGGAAAGCGAGAGCGCGCGAATGCACTCAAGCAAACACAAACAGCACAGCACGATGCGTATTTTTTTTAAATTGACAAAATAAATAAAATAAATCAAAAATAAAAATAAGTGGAAAAGGCGAGAGTGCGCGAGCACACAGGAGCAAAGACAAGCAGCGCAGCTTGATGCGTAGTAAAAAAAATAATAAATAGACAACTGGTCGACCTCATTAGAAATAAAAACCCAAAAGATTAGATAGACAAACAAACAAACACATAAATGTGGAGAGAAGGGCAGTGCGCGCAGGAGCAAAGGTAAACAGCAGACAGACCTGAATCCTTATCTTTACAAGGTCGACCTCAGAACTTTGTTCAGTTTGTCTCGGTGACGGATAATGGAAGGAAGGGCAGGCAACTGGTCGACTTCATTTAAATAAACAAATAAAAAATAAGATAAACTCTCAGGAATAGATAAATAATAACAAAAAAATTGTAAAGTGGAGAAAGCGAGAGCGCGCGAATGCACTCAAGCAAACACAAACAGCACAGCACGATGCGTATTTTTTTTAAATTGACAAAATAAATCAAAAATAAAAATAAGTGGAAAAGGAGAGAGTGCGCGAGCACACAGGAGCAAAGACAAGCAGCGCAGCTTGATGCGTAGTAAAAAAAATAATAAATAGACAACTGGTCGACCTCATTAGAAATAAAAACCCAAAAGATTAGATAGACAAACAAACAAACACATAAATGTGGAGAGAAGGGCAGTGCGCGCAGGAGCAAAGGTAAACAGCAGACAGACCTGAATCCTTATCTTTACAAGGTCGACCTCAGAACTTTGTTCAGTTTGTCTCGGTGACGGATAATGGAAGGAAGGGCAGGCAACTGGTCGACTTCATTTAAATAAACAAATAAAAAATAAGATAAACTCTCAGGAATAGATAAATAATAACAAAAAAATTGTAAAGTGGAGAAAGCGAGAGCGCGCGAATGCACTCAAGCAAACACAAACAGCACAGCACGATGCGTATTTTTTTTAAATTGATCAAAATAAATCAAAAATAAAAATAAGTGGAAAAGGCGAGAGTGCGCGAGCACACAGGAGCAAAGACAAGCAGCGCAGCTTGATGCGTAGTAAAAAAAATAATAAATAGACAACTGGTCGACCTCATTAGAAATAAAAACCCAAAAGATTAGATAGACAAACAAACAAACACATAAATGTGGAGAGAAGGGCAGTGCGCGCAGGAGCAAAGGTAAACAGCAGACAGACCTGAATCCTTATCTTTACAAGGTCGACCTCAGAACTTTGTTCAGTTTGTCTCGGTGACGGATAATGGAAGGAAGGGCAGGCAACTGGTCGACTTCATTTAAATAAACAAATAAAAAATAAGATAAACTCTCAGGAATAGATAAATAATAACAAAAAAATTGTAAAGTGGAGAAAGCGAGAGCGCGCGAATGCACTCAAGCAAACACAAACAGCACAGCACGATGCGTATTTTTTTTTAAATTGACAAAATAAATCAAATAAAAAAATAAAAATAAGTGGAAAAGGAGAGAGTGCGCGAGCACACAGGAGCAAAGACAAAGCAGCGCAGCTTGATGCGTAGTAAAAAAAATAATAAATAGACAACTGGTCGACCTCATTAGAAATAAAAACCCAAAAGATTAGATAGACAAACAAACAAACACATAAATGTGGAGAGAAGGGCAGTGCGCGCAGGAGCAAAGGTAAACAGCAGACAGACCTGAATCCTTATCTTTACAAGGTCGACCTCAGAACTTTGTTCAGTTTGTCTCGGTGACGGATAATGGAAGGAAGGGCAGGCAACTGGTCGACTTCATTTAAATAAACAAATAAAAAATAAGATAAACTCTCAGGAATAGATAAATAATAACAAAAAAATTGTAAAGTGGAGAAAGCGAGAGCGCGCGAATGCACTCAAGCAAACACAAACAGCACAGCACGATGCGTATTTTTTTTAAATTGACAAAATAAATCAAAATAAATCAAAAATAAAAATAAGTGGAAAAGGAGAGAGTGCGCGAGCACACAGGAGCAAAGACAAGCAGCGCAGCTTGATGCGTAGTAAAAAAAATAATAAATAGACAACTGGTCGACCTCATTAGAAATAAAAACCCAAAAGATTAGATAGACAAACAAACAAACACATAAATATGGAGAGAAGGGCAGTGCGCGCAGGAGCAAAGGTAAACAGCAGACAGGCCTGAATCCTTATCTTTACAAGGTCGACCTCAGAACTTTGTTCAGTTTGTCTCGGTGACGGATAATGGAAGGAAGGGCAGGCAACTGGTCGACTTCATTTAAATAAACAAATAAAAAATAAGATAAACTCTCAGGAATAGATAAATAATAACAAAAAAATTGTAGTGGTGATTAAGCGAGAGCACGCGAATGCACTCAAGCAAACACAAACAGCACAGCACGATGCGTATTTTTTTTTAAATTGACAAAATAAATCAAAAATAAATCAAAAATAAAAATAAGTGGAAAAGGCGAGAGTGCGCGAGCACACAGGAGCAAAGACAAGCAGCGCAGCTTCATGCGTAGTAAAAAAAAATAATAAATAGACAACTGGTCGACCTCATTAGAAATAAAAACCCAAAAGATTAGATAGACAAACAAACAAACACATAAACGTGGAGAGAAGGGCAGTGCGCGCAGGAGCAAAGGTAAACAGCAGACAGACCTGAATCCTTATCTTTACAAGGTCGACCTCAGAACTTTGTTCAGTTTGTCTCGGTGACGGATAATGGAAGGAAGGGCAGGCAACTGGTCGACTTCATTTAAATAAACAAATAAAAAATAAGATAAACTCTCAGGAATAGATAAATAATAACAAAAAAATTGTAAAGTGGAGAAAGCGAGAGCGCGCAAATGCA
The DNA here is from genome assembly GCF_023159225.1 of Perognathus longimembris pacificus. NCBI lineage: Eukaryota > Metazoa > Chordata > Mammalia > Rodentia > Heteromyidae > Perognathus > Perognathus longimembris. Next base: position 19,346 of record NW_025959856.1, on the reverse strand, counting down.
CTCAAGCAAACACAAACAGCACAGCACGATGCGTATTTTTTTTTAAATTGACAAAATAAATCAAAAATAAATCAAAAATAAAAATAAGTGGAAAAGGCGAGAGTGCGCGAGCACACAGGAGCAAAGACAAGCAGCGCAGCTTGATGCGTAGTAAAAAAAATAATAAATAGACAACTGGTCGACCTCATTAGAAATAAAAACCCAAAAGATTAGATAGACAAATAAACAAACACATAAATATGGAGAGAAGGGCAGTGCGCGCAGGAGCAAAGGTAAACAGCAGACAGACCTGAATCCTTATCTTTACAAGGTCGACCTCAGAACTTTGTTCAGTTTGTCTCGGTGACGGATAATGGAAGGAAGGGCAGGCAACTGGTCGACTTCATTTAAATAAACAAATAAAAAATAAGATAAACTCTCAGGAATAGATAAATAATAACAAAAAAATTATAGGGTGGATTAAGCGAGAGCACGCGAATGCACTCAAGCAAACACAAACAGCACAGCACGATGCGTATTTTTTTTTAAATTGACAAAATAAATAAAAAATAAATCAAAAATAAAAATATTTGGAAAAGGCGAGAGTGCGCGAGCACACAGGAGCAAAGACAAACAGCGCAGCTTCATGCGTAGTAAAAAAAAATAATAAATAGACAACTGGTCGACCTCATTAGAAATAAAAACCCAAAAGATTAGATAGACAAACAAACAAAAACATAAATGTGGAGAGAAGGGCAGTGCGCGCAGGAGCAAAGGTAAACAGCAGACAGACCTGAATCCTTATCTTTACAAGGTCGACCTCAGAACTTTGTTCAGTTTGTCTCGGTGACGGATAATGGAAGGAAGGGCAGGCAACTGGTCGACTTCATTTAAATAAACAAATAAAAAATAAGATAAACTCTCAGGAATAGATAAATAATAACAAAAAAATTGTAAAGTGGAGAAAGCGAGAGCGCGCGAATGCACTCAAGCAAACACAAACAGCACAGCACGATGCGTATTTTTTTTAAATTGACAAAATAAATCAAAAATAAAAATAAGTGGAAAAGGAGAGAGTGCGCGAGCACACAGGAGCAAAGACAAGCAGCGCAGCTTGATGCGTAGTAAAAAAAATAATAAATAGACAACTGGTCGACCTCATTAGAAATAAAAACCCAAAAGATTAGATAGACAAACAAACAAACACATAAATGTGGAGAGAAGGGCAGTGCGCGCAGGAGCAAAGGTAAACAGCAGACAGGCCTGAATCCTTATCTTTACAAGGTCGACCTCAGAACTTTGTTCAGTTTGTCTCGGTGACGGATAATGGAAGGAAGGGCAGGCAACTGGTCGACTTCATTTAAATAAACAAATAAAAAATAAGATAAACTCTCAGGAATAGATAAATAATAACAAAAAAATTGTAAAGTGGAGAAAGCGAGAGCGCGCGAATGCACTCAAGCAAACACAAACAGCACAGCACGATGCGTATTTTTTTTTAAATTGACAAAATAAATCAAAAATAAATCAAAAATAAAAATAAGTGGAAAAGGCGAGAGTGCGCGAGCACACAGGAGCAAAGACAAGCAGCGCAGCTTGATGCGTAGTAAAAAAAAATAATAAATAGACAACTGGTCGACCTCATTAGAAATAAAAACCCAAAAGATTAGATAGACAAACAAACAAACACATAAATGTGGAGAGAAGGGCAGTGCGCGCAGGAGCAAAGGTAAACAGCAGACAGACCTGCATCCTTATCTTTACAAGGTCGACCTCAGAACTTTGTTCAGTTTGTCTCGGTGACGGATAATGGAAGGAAGGGCAGGCAACTGGTCGACTTCATTTAAATAAACAAATAAAAAATAAGATAAACTCTCAGGAATAGATAAATAATAACAAAAAAATTGTAAAGTGGAGAAAGCGAGAGCCGCGAATGCACTCAAGCAAACACAAACAGCACAGCACGATGCGTATTTTTTTTAAATTGACAAAATAAATCAAAAATAAAAATAAGTGGAAAAGGCGAGAGTGCGCGAGCACACAGGAGCAAAGACAAGCAGCGCAGCTTGATGCGTAGTAAAAAAAAATAATAAATAGACAACTGGTCGACCTCATTAGAAATAAAAACCCAAAAGATTAGATAGACAAACAAACAAACACATAAATGTGGAGAGAAGGGCAGTGCGCGCAGGAGCAAAGGTAAACAGCAGACAGACCTGAATCCTTATCTTTACAAGGTCGACCTCAGAACTTTGTTCAGTTTGTCTCGGTGACGGATAATGGAAGGAAGGGCAGGCAACTGGTCGACTTCATTTAAATAAACAAATAAAAAATAAGATAAACTCTCAGGAATAGATAAATAATAACAAAAAAATTGTAAAGTGGAGAAAGCGAGAGCGCGCGAATGCACTCAAGCAAACACAAACAGCACAGCACGATGCGTATTTTTTTTAAAATTGACAAAATAAATCAAAAATAAAAATAAGTGGAAAAGGAGAGAGTGCGCGAGCACACAGGAGCAAAGACAAGCAGCGCAGCTTGATGCGTAGTAAAAAAAATAATAAATAGACAACTGGTCGACCTCATTAGAAATAAAAACCCAAAAGATTAGATAGACAAACAAACAAACACATAAATGTGGAGAGAAGGGCAGTGCGCGCAGGAGCAAAGGTAAACAGCAGACAGACCTGAATCCTTATCTTTACAAGGTCGACCTCAGAACTTTGTTCAGTTTGTCTCGGTGACGGATAATGGAAGGAAGGGCAGGCAACTGGTCGACTTCATTTAAATAAACAAATAAAAAATAAGATAAACTCTCAGGAATAGATAAATAATAACAAAAAAATTGTAAAGTGGAGAAAGCGAGAGCGCGCGAATGCACTCAAGCAAACACAAACAGCACAGCACGATGCGTATTTTTTTTTAAATTGACAAAATAAATCAAAAATAAATCAAAAATAAAAATAAGTGGAAAAGGCGAGAGTGCGCGAGCACACAGGAGCAAAGACAAGCAGCGCGCTTGATGCGTAGTAAAAAAAATAATAAATAGACAACTGGTCGACCTCATTAGAAATAAAAACCCAAAAGATTAGATAGACAAACAAACAAACACATAAATATGGAGAGAAGGGCAGTGCGCGCAGGAGCAAAGGTAAACAGCAGACAGGCCTGAATCCTTATCTTTACAAGGTCGACCTCAGAACTTTGTTCAGTTTGTCTCGGTGACGGATAATGGAAGGAAGGGCAGGCAACTGGTCGACTTCATTTAAATAAACAAATAAAAAATAAGATAAACTCTCAGGAATAGATAAATAATAACAAAAAAATTGTAGGGTGGATTAAGCGAGAGCACGCGAATGCACTCAAGCAAACACAAACAGCACAGCACGATGCGTATTTTTTTTAAATTGACAAAATAAATCAAAAATAAATCAAAATAAAAATAAGTGGAAAAGGCGAGAGTGCGCGAGCACACAGGAGCAAAGACAAACAGCGCAGCTTCATGCGTAGTAAAAAAAAATAATAAATAGACAACTGGTCGACCTCATTAGAAATAAAAACCCAAAAGATTAGATAGACAAACAAACAAACACATAAACGTGGAGAGAAGGGCAGTGCGCGCAGGAGCAAAGGTAAACAGCAGACAGACCTGAATCCTTATCTTTACAAGGTCGACCTCAGAACTTTGTTCAGTTTGTCTCGGTGACGGATAATGGAAGGAAGGGCAGGCAACTGGTCGACTTCATTTAAATAAACAAATAAAAAATAAGATAAACTCTCAGGAATAGATAAATAATAACAAAAAAATTGTAAAGTGGAGAAAGCGAGAGCGCGCAAATGCACTCAAGCAAACACAAACAGCACAGCACGATGCGTATTTTTTTTTAAATTGACAAAATAAATCAAAAATAAATCAAAAATAAAAATAAGTGGAAAAGGCGAGAGTGCGCGAGCACACAGGAGCAAAGACAAGCAGCGCAGCTTGATGCGTAGTAAAAAAAATAATAAATAGACAACTGGTCGACCTCATTAGAAATAAAAACCCAAAAGATTAGATAGACAAATAAACAAACACATAAATATGGAGAGAAGGGCAGTGCGCGCAGGAGCAAAGGTAAACAGCAGACAGGCCTGAATCCTTATCTTTACAAGGTCGACCTCAGAACTTTGTTCAGTTTGTCTCGTTGACGGATAATGGAAGGAAGGGCAGGCAACTGGTCGACTTCATTTAAATAAACAAATAAAAAATAAGATAAACTCTCAGGAATAGATAAATAATAACAAAAAAATTATAGGGTGGATTAAGCGAGAGCACGCGAATGCACTCAAGCAAACACAAACAGCACAGCACGATGCGTATTTTTTTTTAAATTGACAAAATAAATAAAAAATAAATCAAAAATAAAAATATTTGGAAAAGGCGAGAGTGCGCGAGCACACAGGAGCAAAGACAAACAGCGCAGCTTCATGCGTAGTAAAAAAAAATAATAAATAGACAACTGGTCGACCTCATTAGAAATAAAAACCCAAAAGATTAGATAGACAAACAAACAAAAACATAAATGTGGAGAGAAGGGCAGTGCGCGCAGGAGCAAAGGTAAACAGCAGACAGACCTGAATCCTTATCTTTACAAGGTCGACCTCAGAACTTTGTTCAGTTTGTCTCGGTGACGGATAATGGAAGGAAGGGCAGGCAACTGGTCGACTTCATTTAAATAAACAAATAAAAAATAAGATAAACTCTCAGGAATAGATAAATAATAACAAAAAAATTGTAAAGTGGAGAAAGCGAGAGCGCGCGAATGCACTCAAGCAAACACAAACAGCACAGCACGATGCGTATTTTTTTTAAATTGACAAAATAAATCAAAAATAAAAATAAGTGGAAAAGGAGAGAGTGCGCGAGCACACAGGAGCAAAGACAAGCAGCGCAGCTTGATGCGTAGTAAAAAAAATAATAAATAGACAACTGGTCGACCTCATTAGAAATAAAAACCCAAAAGATTAGATAGACAAACAAACAAACACATAAATATGGAGAGAAGGGCAGTGCGCGCAGGAGCAAAGGTAAACAGCAGACAGGCCTGAATACTTATCTTTACAAGGTCGACCTCAGAACTTTGTTCAGTTTGTCTCGGTGACGGATAATGGAAGGAAGGGCAGGCAACTGGTCGACTTCATTTAAATAAACAAATAAAAAATAAGATAAACTCTCATGAATAGATAAATAATAACAAAAAAATTGTAGGGTGGATTAAGCGAGAGCACGCGAATGCACTCAAGCAAACACAAACAGCACAGCACGATGCGTATTTTTTTTTAAATTGACAAAATAAATCAAAAATAAATCAAAAATAAAAATAAGTGGAAAAGGCGAGAGTGCGCGAGCACACAGGAGCAAAGACAAACAGCGCAGCTTGATGCGTAGTAAAAAAAAATAATAAATAGACAACTGGTCGACCTCATTAGAAATAAAAACCCAAAAGATTAGATAGACAAACAAACAAACACATAAATGTGGAGAGAAGGGCAGTGCGCGCAGGAGCAAAGGTAAACAGCAGACAGACCTGAATCCTTATCTTTACAAGGTCGACCTCAGAACATTGTTCAGTTTGTCTCGGTGACGGATAATGGAAGGAAGGGCAGGCAACTGGTCGACTTCATTTAAATAAACAAATAAAAAATAAGATAAACTCTCAGGAATAGATAAATAATAACAAAAAAATTGTAAAGTGGAGAAAGCGAGACCCGCGAATGCACTCAAGCAAACACAAACAGCACAGCACGATGCGTATTTTTTTTAAATTGACAAAATAAATCAAAAATAAAAATAAGTGGAAAAGGCGAGAGTGCGCGAGCACACAGGAGCAAAGACAAGCAGCCAGCTTGATGCATAGTAAAAAAAAATAATAAATAGACAACTGGTCGACCTCATTAGAAATAAAAACCCAAAAGATTAGATAGACAAACAAACAAACACATAAATGTGGAGAGAAGGGCAGTGCGCGCAGGAGCAAAGGTAAACAGCAGACAGACCTGAATCCTTATCTTTACAAGGTCGACCTCAGAACTTTGTTCAGTTTGTCTCGGTGACGGATAATGGAAGGAAGGGCAGGCAACTGGTCGACTTCATTTAAATAAACAAATAAAAAATAAGATAAACTCTCAGGAATAGATAAATAATAACAAAAAAATTGTAAAGTGGAGAAAGCGAGAGCGCGCGAATGCACTCAAGCAAACACAAACAGCACAGCACGATGCGTATTTTTTTTAAAATTGACAAAATAAATCAAAAATAAAAATAAGTGGAAAAGGAGAGAGTGCGCGTGCACACAGGAGCAAAGACAAGCAGCGCAGCTTGATGCGTAGTAAAAAAAATAATAAATAGACAACTGGTCGACCTCATTAGAAATAAAAACCCAAAAGATTAGATAGACAAAAAACAAACACATTAATGTGGAGAGAAGGGCAGTGCGCGCAGGAGCAAAGGAAACAGCAGACAGACCTGAATCCTTATCTTTACAAGGTCGACCTCTGAACTTTGTTCAGTTTGTCTCGGTGACGGATAATGGAAGGAAGGGCAGGCAACTGGTCGACTTCATTTAAATAAACAAATAAAAAATAAGATAAACTCTCAGGAATAGATAAATAATAACAAAAAAATTGTAAAGTGGAGAAAGCGAGAGCGCGCGAATGCACTCAAGCAAACACAAACAGCACAGCACGATGCGTATTTTTTTTTAAATTGACAAAATAAATCAAAAATAAATCAAAAATAAAAATAAGTGGAAAAGGCGAGAGTGCGCGAGCACACAGGAGCAAAGACAAGCAGCGCGCTTGATGCGTAGTAAAAAAAATAATAAATAGACAACTGGTCGACCTCATTAGAAATAAAAACCCAAAAGATTAGATAGACAAACAAACAAACACATAAATGTGGAGAGAAGGGCAGTGCGCGCAGGAGCAAAGGTAAACAGCAGACAGACCTGAATCCTTATCTTTACAAGGTCGACCTCAGAACTTTGTTCAGTTTGTCTCGGTGACGGATAATGGAAGGAAGGGCAGGCAACTGGTCGACTTCATTTAAATAAACAAATAAAAAATAAGATAAACTCTCAGGAATAGATAAATAATAACAAAAAAATTGTAAAGTGGAGAAAGCGAGAGCACGCGAATGCACTCAAGCAAACACAAACAGCACAGCACGATGCGTATTTTTTTTAAATTGACAAAATAAATCAAAAATAAATCAAAATAAAAATAAGTGGAAAAGGCGAGAGTGCGCGAGCACACAGGAGCAAAGACAAGCAGCGCAGCTTGATGCGTAGTAAAAAAAAATAATAAATAGACAACTGGTCGACCTCATTAGAAATAAAAACCCAAAAGATTAGATAGACAAACAAACAAACACATAAATGTGGAGAGAAGGGCAGTGCGCGCAGGAGCAAAGGTAAACAGCAGACAGACCTGAATCCTTATCTTTACAAGGTCGACCTCAGAACTTTGTTCAGTTTGTCTCGGTGACGGATAATGGAAGGAAGGGCAGGCAACTGGTCGACTTCATTTAAATAAACAAATAAAAAATAAGATAAACTCTCAGGAATAGATAAATAATAACAAAAAAATTGTAAAGTGGAGAAAGCGAGAGCGCGCGAATGCACTCAAGCAAACACAAACAGCACAGCACGATGCGTATTTTTTTAAATTGACAAAATAAATCAAAAATAAATCAAAAATAAAAATAAGTGGAAAAGGCGAGAGTGCGCGAGCACACAGGAGCAAAGACAAGCAGCGCAGCTTGATGCGTAGTAAAAAAAATAATAAATAGACAACTGGTCGACCTCATTAGAAATAAAAACCCAAAAGATTAGATAGACAAACAAACAAACACATAAATGTGGAGAGAAGGGCAGTGCGCGCAGGAGCAAAGGTAAACAGCAGACAGACCTGAATCCTTATCTTTACAAGGTCGACCTCAGAACTTTGTTCAGTTTGTCTCGGTGACGGATAATGGAAGGAAGGGCAGGCAACTGGTCGACTTCATTTAAATAAACAAATAAAAAATAAGATAAACTCTCAGGAATAGATAAATAATAACAAAAAAATTGTAAAGTGGAGAAAGCGAGAGCGCGCGAATGCACTCAAGCAAACACAAACAGCACAGCACGATGCGTATTTTTTTTTAAATTGACAAAATAAATCAAAAATAAAAATAAGTGGAAAAGGAGAGAGTGCGCGAGCACACAGGAGCAAAGACAAGCAGCGCAGCTTGATGCGTAGTAAAAAAAATAATAAATAGACAACTGGTCGACCTCATTAGAAATAAAAACCCAAAAGATTAGATAGACAAACAAACAAACACATAAATGTGGAGAGAAGGGCAGTGCGCGCAGGAGCAAAGGTAAACAGCAGACAGACCTGAATCCTTATCTTTACAAGGTCGACCTCAGAACTTTGTTCAGTTTGTCTCGGTGACGGATAATGGAAGGAAGGGCAGGCAACTGGTCGACTTCATTTAAATAAACAAATAAAAAATAAGATAAACTCTCAGGAATAGATAAATAATAACAAAAAAATTGTAAAGTGGAGAAAGCGAGAGCGCGCGAATGCACTCAAGCAAACACAAACAGCACAGCACGATGCGTATTTTTTTTAAATTGACAAAATAAATCAAAAATAAAAATAAGTGGAAAAGGAGAGAGTGCGCGAGCACACAGGAGCAAAGACAAGCAGCGCAGCTTGATGCGTAGTAAAAAAAATAATAAATAGACAACTGGTCGACCTCATTAGAAATAAAAACCCAAAAGATTAGATAGACAAACAAACAAACACATAAATGTGGAGAGAAGGGCAGTGCGCGCAGGAGCAAAGGTAAACAGCAGACAGACCTGAATCCTTATCTTTACAAGGTCGACCTCAGAACTTTGTTCAGTTTGTCTCGGTGACGGATAATGGAAGGAAGGGCAGGCAACTGGTCGACTTCATTTAAATAAACAAATAAAAAATAAGATAAACTCTCAGGAATAGATAAATAATAACAAAAAAATTGTAAAGTGGAGAAAGCGAGAGCACGCGAATGCACTCAAGCAAACACAAACAGCACAGCACGATGCGTATTTTTTTTTAAATTGACAAAATAAATCAAAAATAAATCAAAAATAAAAGTAAGTGGAAAAGGAGAGAGTGCGCGAGCACACAGGAGCAAAGACAAGCAGCGCAGCTTGATGCGTAGTAAAAAAAATAATAAATAGACAACTGGTCGACCTCATTAGAAATAAAAACCCAAAAGATTAGATAGACAAACAAACAAACACATAAATGTGGAGAGAAGGGCAGTGCGCGCAGGAGCAAAGGTAAACAGCAGACAGACCTGAATCCTTATCTTTACAAGGTCGACCTCAGAACTTTGTTCAGTTTGTCTCGGTGACGGATAATGGAAGGAAGGGCAGGCAACTGGTCGACTTCATTTAAATAAACAAATAAAAAATAAGATAAACTCTCAGGAATAGATAAATAATAACAAAAAAATTGTAAAGTGGAGAAAGCGAGAGCGCGCGAATGCACTCAAGCAAACACAAACAGCACAGCACGATGCGTATTTTTTTTAAATTGACAAAATAAATCAAAAATAAAAATAAGTGGAAAAGGAGAGAGTGCGCGAGCACACAGGAGCAAAGACAAGCAGCGCAGCTTGATGCGTAGTAAAAAAAATAATAAATAGACAACTGGTCGACCTCATTAGAAATAAAAACCCAAAAGATTAGATAGACAAACAAACAAACACATAAATGTGGAGAGAAGGGCAGTGCGCGCAGGAGCAAAGGTAAACAGCAGACAGACCTGAATCCTTATCTTTACAAGGTCGACCTCAGAACTTTGTTCAGTTTGTCTCGGTGACGGATAATGGAAGGAAGGGCAGGCAACTGGTCGACTTCATTTAAATAAACAAATAAAAAATAAGATAAACTCTCAGGAATAGATAAATAATAACAAAAAAATTGTAAAGTGGAGAAAGCGAGAGCGCGCGAATGCACTCAAGCAAACACAAACAGCACAGCACGATGCGTATTTTTTTTAAATTGACAAAATAAATCAAAAATAAATCAAAATAAAAATAAGTGGAAAAGGCGAGAGTGCGCGAGCACACAGGAGCAAAGACAAGCAGCGCAGCTTGATGCGTAGTAAAAAAAATAATAAATAGACAACTGGTCGACCTCATTAGAAATAAAAACCCAAAAGATTAGATAGACAAACAAACAAACACATAAATGTGGAGAGAAGGGCAGTGCGCGCAGGAGCAAAGGTAAACAGCAGACAGACCTGAATCCTTATCTTTACAAGGTCGACCTCAGAACTTTGTTCAGTTTGTCTCGGTGACGGATAATGGAAGGAAGGGCAGGCAACTGGTCGACTTCATTTAAATAAACAAATAAAAAATAAGATAAACTCTCAGGAATAGATAAATAATAACAAAAAAATTGTAAAGTGGAGAAAGCGAGAGCGCGCGAATGCACTCAAGCAAACACAAACAGCACAGCACGATGCGTATTTTTTTTTAAATTGACAAAATAAATCAAAAATAAATCAAAAATAAAAATAAGTGGAAAAGGCGAGAGTGCGCGAGCACACAGGAGCAAAGACAAGCAGCGCAGCTTGATGCGTAGTAAAAAAAAATAATAAATAGACAACTGGTCGACCTCATTAGAAATAAAAACCCAAAAGATTAGATAGACAAACAAACAAACACATAAATGTGGAGAGAAGGGCAGTGCGCGCAGGAGCAAAGGTAAACAGCAGACAGACCTGAATCCTTATCTTTACAAGGTCGACCTCAGAACTTTGTTCAGTTTGTCTCGGTGACGGATAATGGAAGGAAGGGCAGGCAACTGGTCGACTTCATTTAAATAAACAAATAAAAAATAAGATAAACTCTCAGGAATAGATAAATAATAACAAAAAAATTGTAAAGTGGAGAAAGCGAGAGCGCGCAATGCACTCAAGCAAACACAAACAGCACAGCACGATGCGTATTTTTTTTTAAATTGACAAAATAAATCAAAAATAAATCAAAAATAAAAATAAGTGGAAAAGGCGAGAGTGCGCGAGCACACAGGAGCAAAGACAAGCAGCGCAGCTTGATGCGTAGTAAAAAAAATAATAAATAGACAACTGGTCGACCTCATTAGAAATAAAAACCCAAAAGATTAGATAGACAAAAAACAAACACATAAATGTGGAGAGAAGGGCAGTGCGCGCAGGAGCAAAGGTAAACAGCAGACAGACCTGAATCCTTATCTTTACAAGGTCGACCTCAGAACTTTGTTCAGTTTGTCTCGGTGACGGATAATGGAAGGAAGGGCAGGCAACTGGTCGACTTCATTTAAATAAACAAATAAAAAATAAGATAAACTCTCAGGAATAGATAAATAATAACAAAAAAATTGTAAAGTGGAGAAAGCGAGAGCGCGCGAATGCACTCAAGCAAACACAAACAGCACAGCACGATGCGTATTTTTTTTAAATTGACAAAATAAATCAAAAATAAATCAAAAATAAAAATAAGTGGAAAAGGCGAGAGTGCGCGAGCACACAGGAGCAAAGACAAGCAGCGCAGCTTGATGCGTAGTAAAAAAAATAATAAATAGACAACTGGTCGACCTCATTAGAAATAAAAACCCAAAAGATTAGATAGACAAACAAACAAACACATAAATGTGGAGAGAATGGCAGTGCGCGCAGGAGCAAAGGTAAACAGCAGACAGACCTGAATCCTTATCTTTACAAGGTCGACCTCAGAACTTTGTTCAGTTTGTCTCGGTGACGGATAATGGAAGGAAGGGCAGGCAACTGGTCGACTTCATTTAAATAAACAAATAAAAAATAAGATAAACTCTCAGGAATAGATAAATAATAACAAAAAAATTGTAAAGTGGAGAAAGCGAGAGCGCGCGAATGCACTCAAGCAAACACAAACAGCACAGCACGATGCGTATTTTTTTTAAATTGACAAAATAAATCAAAAATAAAAATAAGTGGAAAAGGAGAGAGTGCGCGAGCACACAGGAGCAAAGACAAGCAGCGCAGCTTGATGCGTAGTAAAAAAAATAATAAATAGACAACTGGTCGACCTCATTAGAAATAAAAACCCAAAAGATTAGATAGACAAACAAACAAACACATAAATGTGGAGAGAAGGGCAGTGCGCGCAGGAGCAAAGGTAAACAGCAGACAGACCTGAATCCTTATCTTTACAAGGTCGACCTCAGAACTTTGTTCAGTTTGTCTCGGTGACGGATAATGGAAGGAAGGGCAGGCAACTGGTCGACTTCATTTAAATAAACAAATAAAAAATAAGATAAACTCTCAGGAATAGATAAATAATAACAAAAAAATTGTAAAGTGGAGAAAGCGAGAGCGCGCGAATGCACTCAAGCAAACACAAACAGCACAGCACGATGCGTATTTTTTTTAAATTGACAAAATAAATCAAAAATAAAAATAAGTGGAAAAGGAGAGAGTGCGCGAGCACACAGGAGCAAAGACAAGCAGCGCAGCTTGATGCGTAGTAAAAAAAATAATAAATAGACAACTGGTCGACCTCATTAGAAATAAAAACCCAAAAGATTAGATAGACAAACAAACAAACACATAAATGTGGAGAGAAGGGCAGTGCGCGCAGGAGCAAAGGTAAACAGCAGACAGACCTGAATCCTTATCTTTACAAGGTCGACCTCAGAACTTTGTTCAGTTTGTCTCGGTGACGGATAATGGAAGGAAGGGCAGGCAACTGGTCGACTTCATTTAAATAAACAAATAAAAAATAAGATAAACTCTCAGGAATAGATAAATAATAACAAAAAAATTGTAAAGTGGAGAAAGCGAGAGCGCGCGAATGCACTCAAGCAAACACAAACAGCACAGCACGATGCGTATTTTTTTTTAAATTGACAAAATAAATCAAAAATAAAAATAAGTGGAAAAGGAGAGAGTGCGCGAGCACACAGGAGCAAAGACAAGCAGCGCAGCTTGATGCGTAGTAAAAAAAATAATAAATAGACAACTGGTCGACCTCATTAGAAATAAAAACCCAAAAGATTAGATAGACAAACAAACAAACACATAAATGTAGAGAGAAGGGCAGTGCGCGCAGGAGCAAAGGTAAACAGCAGACAGACCTGAATCCTTATCTTTACAAGGTCGACCTCAGAACTTTGTTCAGTTTGTCTCGGTGACGGATAATGGAAGGAAGGGCAGGCAACTGGTCGACTTCATTTAAATAAACAAATAAAAAATAAGATAAACTCTCAGGAATAGATAAATAATAACAAAAAAATTGTAAAGTGGAGAAAGCGAGAGCGCGCGAATGCACTCAAGCAAACACAAACAGCACAGCACGATGCGTATTTTTTTTAAATTGACAAAATAAATCAAAAATAAAAATAAGTGGAAAAGGAGAGAGTGCGCGAGCACACAGGAGCAAAGACAAGCAGCGCAGCTTGATGCGTAGTAAAAAAAATAATAAATAGACAACTGGTCGACCTCATTAGAAATAAAAACCCAAAAGATTAGATAGACAAACAAACAAACACATAAATGTGGAGAGAAGGGCAGTGCGCGCAGGAGCAAAGGTAAACAGCAGACAGACCTGAATCCTTATCTTTACAAGGTCGACCTCAGAACTTTGTTCAGTTTGTCTCGGTGACGGATAATGGAAGGAAGGGCAGGCAACTGGTCGACTTCATTTAAATAAACAAATAAAAAATAAGATAAACTCTCAGGAATAGATAAATAATAACAAAAAAATTGTAAAGTGGAGAAAGCGAGAGCGCGCGAATGCACTCAAGCAAACACAAACAGCACAGCACGATGCGTATTTTTTTTAAATTGACAAAATAAATCAAAATAAATCAAAAATAAAAATAAGTGGAAAAGGCGAGAGTGCGCGAGCACACAGGAGCAAAGACAAGCAGCGCAGCTTGATGCGTAGTAAAAAAAATAATAAATAGACAACTGGTCGACCTCATTAGAAATAAAAACCCAAAAGATTAGATAGACAAACAAACAAACACATAAATGTGGAGAGAAGGGCAGTGCGCGCAGGAGCAAAGGTAAACAGCAGACAGACCTGAATCCTTATCTTTACAAGGTCGACCTCAGAACTTTGTTCAGTTTGTCTCGGTGACGGATAATGGAAGGAAGGGCAGGCAACTGGTCGACTTCATTTAAATAAACAAATAAAAAATAAGATAAACTCTCAGGAATAGATAAATAATAACAAAAAAATTGTAAAGTGGAGAAAGCGAGAGCGCGCGAATGCACTCAAGCAAACACAAACAGCACAGCACGATGCGTATTTTTTTTTAAATTGACAAAATAAATCAAAAATAAAAATAAGTGGAAAAGGCGAGAGTGCGCGAGCACACAGGAGCAAAGACAAGCAGCGCAGCTTGATGCGTAGTAAAAAAAAATAATAAATAGACAACTGGTCGACCTCATTAGAAATAAAAACCCAAAAGATTAGATAGACAAACAAACAAACACATAAATGTGGAGAGAAGGGCAGTGCGCGCAGGAGCAAAGGTAAACAGCAGACAGACCTGAATCCTTATCTTTACAAGGTCGACCTCAGAACTTTGTTCAGTTTGTCTCGGTGACGGATAATGGAAGGAAGGGCAGGCAACTGGTCGACTTCATTTAAATAAACAAATAAAAAATAAGATAAACTCTCAGGAATAGATAAATAATAACAAAAAAATTGTAAAGTGGAGAAAGCGAGAGCGCGCGAATGCACTCAAGCAAACACAAACAGCACAGCACGATGCGTATTTTTTTTAAATTGACAAAATAAATCAAAAATAAATCAAAAATAAAAATAAGTGGAAAAGGCGAGAGTGCGCGAGCACACAGGAGCAAAGACAAGCAGCGCAGCTTGATGCGTAGTAAAAAAAATAATAAATAGACAACTGGTCGACCTCATTAGAAATAAAAACCCAAAAGATTAGATAGACAAAAAAACAAACACATAAATGTGGAGAGAAGGGCAGTGCGCGCAGGAGAAAAGGTAAACAGCAGACAGACCTTAATCCTTATCTTTACAAGGTCGACCTCATAACTTTGTTCAGTTTGTCTCGGTGACGGATAATGGAAGGAAGGGCAGGCAACTGGTCGACTTCATTTAAATAAACAAATAAAAAATAAGATAAACTCTCAGGAATAGATAAATAATAACAAAAAAATTGTAAAGTGGAGAAAGCGAGAGCGCGCGAATGCACTCAAGCAAACACAAACAGCACAGCACGATGCGTATTTTTTTTAAATTGACAAAATAAACAAAAATAAATCAAAAATAAAAATAAGTGGAAAAGGCGAGAGTGCGCGAGCACACAGGAGCAAAGACAAGCAGCGCAGCTTGATGCGTAGTAAAAAAAATAATAAATAGACAACTGGTCGACCTCATTAGAAATAAAAACCCAAAAGATTAGATAGACAAACAAACAAACACATAAATATGGAGAGAATGGCAGTGCGCGCAGGAGCAAAGGTAAACAGCAGACAGGCCTGAATCCTTATCTTTACAAGATCGACCTCAGAACTTTGTTCAGTTTGTCTCGGTGACGGATAATGGAAGGAAGGGCAGGCAACTGGTCGACTTCATTTAAATAAACAAATAAAAAATAAGATAAACTCTCAGGAATAGATAAATAATAACAAAAAAATTGTAGTGGAAAGCGAGAGCGCGCGAATGCACTCAAGCAAACACAAACAGCACAGCACGATGCGTATTTTTTTTAAATTGACAAAATAAATCAAAAATAAAAATAAGTGGAAAAGGCGAGAGTGCGCGAGCACACAGGAGCAAAGACAAGCAGCGCAGCTTGATGCATAGTAAAAAAAAATAATAAATAGACAACTGGTCGACCTCATTAGAAATAAAAACCCAAAAGATTAGATAGACAAACAAACAAACACATAAATGTGGAGAGAAGGGCAGTGCGCGCAGGAGCAAAGGTAAACAGCAGACAGACCTGAATCCTTATCTTTACAAGGTCGACCTCAGAACTTTGTTCAGTTTGTCTCGGTGACGGATAATGGAAGGAAGGGCAGGCAACTGGTCGACTTCATTTAAATAAACAAATAAAAAATAAGATAAACTCTCAGGAATAGATAAATAATAACAAAAAAATTGTAAAGTGGAGAAAGCGAGAGCGCGCGAATGCACTCAAGCAAACACAAACAGCACAGCACGATGCGTATTTTTTTTAAAATTGACAAAATAAATCAAAAATAAATCAAAAATAAAAATAAGTGGAAAAGGCGAGAGTGCGCGAGCACACAGGAGCAAAGACAAGCAGCACAGCTTGATGCGTAGTAAAAAAAAAATAATAAATAGACAACTTGTCGACCTCATTAGAAATAGAAACCCAAAAGATTAGATAGACAAACAAACAAACACATAAATGTGGAGAGAAGTGCAGTGCGCGCAGGAGCAAAGGTAAAGAGCAGACAGACCTGAATCCTTATCTTTACAAGGTCGACCTCAGAACTTTGTTCAGTTTGTCTCGGTGACGGATAATGGAAGGAAGGGCAGGCAACTGGTCGACTTCATTTAAATAAACAAATAAAAAATAAGATAAACTCTCAGGAATAGATAAATAAAAACAAAAAAATTGTAAAGTGGAGAAAGCGAGAGCGCGCGAATGCACTCAATCAAACACAAACAGCACAGCACGATGCGTATTTTTTTTAAATTGACAAAATAAATCAAAAATAAAAATAAGTGGAAAAGGAGAGTGTGCGCGAGCACACAGGAGCAAAGACAAGCAGCGCAGCTTGATGCGTAGTAAAAAAAATAATAAATAGACAACTGGTCGACCTCATTAGAAATAAAAACCCAAAAGATTAGATAGACAAACAAACAAACACATAAATGTAGAGAGAAGTGCAGTGCGCGCAGGAGCAAAGGTAAACAGCAGACAGACCTGAATCCTTATCTTTACAAGGTCGACCTTAGAACGTTGTTCAGTTTGTCTCGGTGACGGATAATGGAAGGAAGGGCAGGCAACTGGCCGACTTCATTTAAATAAACAAATAAAAAATAAGATAAACTCTCAGGAATAGATAAATAATAACAAAAAAATTGTAAAGTGGAGAAAGCGAGAGCGCGCTAATGCACTCAAGCAAACACAAACAGCACAGCACGATGCGTATTTTTTTTAAAAATTGACAAAATAAATAAAAAATAAATCAAAAATAAAAATAAGTGGAAAAGGCGAGAGTGCGCGAGCACACAGGAGCAAAGACAAGCAGCGCAGCTTGATGCGTAGTAAAAAAAATAATAAATAGACAACTGGTCGACCTCATTAGAAATAAAAACCCAAAAGATTAGATAGACAAACAAACAAACACGTAAATGTGGAGAGAAGGGCAGTGCGCGCAGGAGCAAAGGTAAACAGCAGACAGACCTGAATCCTTATCTTTACAAGGTCGACCTCAGAACTTTGTTCAGTTTGTCTCGGTGACGGATAATGGAAGGAAGGGCAGGCAACTGGTCGACTTCATTTAAATAAACAAATAAAAAATAAGATAAACTCTCAGGAATAGATAAATAATAACAAAAAAATTGTAAAGTGGAGAAAGCGAGAGCGCGCGAATGCACTCAAGCAAACACAAACAGCACAGCACGATGCGTATTTTTTTTAAAAATTGACAAAATAAATCAAAAATAAAAATAAGTGGAAAAGGCGAGAGTGCGGGAGCACACAGGAGCAAAGACAAGCAGCGCAGCTTGATGCGTAGTAAAAAAATAATAAATAGACAACTGGTCGACCTCATTAGAAATAAAAACCCAAAAGATTAGATAGACAAACAAACAAACACATAAATGTGGAGAGTAGGGCAGTGCGCGCAGGAGCAAAGGTAAACAGCAGACAGACCTGAATCCTTATCTTTACAAGGTCGACCTCAGAACTTTGTTCAGTTTGTCTCGGTGACGGATAATGGAAGGAAGGGCAGGCAACTGGTCGACTTCATTTAAATAAACAAATAAAAAATAAGATAAACTCTCAGGAATAGATAAATAATAACAAAAAAATTGTAAAGTGGAGAAAGCGAGAGCGCGCTAATGCACTCAAGCAAACACAAACAGCACAGCACGATGCGTATTTTTTTTTAAATTGACAAAATAAATCAAAAATAAATCAAAAATAAAAATAAGTGGAAAAGGCGAGAGTGCGCGAGCACACAGGAGCAAAGACAAGCAGCGCAGCTTGATGCGTAGTAAAAAAAATAATAAATAGACAACTGGTCGACCTCATTAGAAATAAAAACCCAAAAGATTAGATAGACAAACAAACAAACACGTAAATGTGGAGAGAAGGGCAGTGCGCGCAGGAGCAAAGGTAAACAGCAGGCAGACCTGAATCCTTATCTTTACAAGGTCGACCACAGAACTTTGTTAAGTTTGTCTCGGTGACGGATAATGGAAGGAAGGGCAGGCAACTGGTCGACTTCATTTAAATAAACAAATAAAAAATAAGATAAACTCTCAGGAATAGATAAATAATAACAAAAAAATTGTAAAGTGGAGAAAGCGAGAGCGCGCGAATGCACTCAAGCAAACACAAACAGCACAGCACGATGCGTATTTTTTTTAAAATTGACAAAATAAATCAAAAATAAATCAAAAATAAAAATAAGTGGAAAAGGCGAGAGTGCGCGAGCACACAGGAGCAAAGACAAGCAGCACAGCTTGATGCGTAGTAAAAAAAAATAATAAATAGACAACTTGTCGACCTCATTAGAAATAGAAACCCAAAAGATTAGATAGACAAACAAACAAACACATAAATGTGGAGAGAAGTGCAGTGCGCGCAGGAGCAAAGGTAAAGAGCAGACAGACCTGAATCCTTATCTTTACAAGGTCGACCTCAGAACTTTGTTCAGTTTGTCTCGGTGACGGATAATGGAAGGAAGGGCAGGCAACTGGTCGACTTCATTTAAATAAACAAATAAAAAATAAGATAAACTCTCAGGAATAGATAAATAATAACAAAAAAATTGTAAAGTGGAGAAAGCGAGAGCGCGCGAATGCACTCAAGCAAACACAAACAGCACAGCACGATGCGTATTTTTTTTTAAATTGACAAAATAAATCAAAAATAAAAATAAGTGGAAAAGGCGAGAGTGCGCGAGCACACAGGAGCAAAGACAAGCAGCGCAGCTTGATGCGTAGTAAAAAAAATAATAAATAGACAACTGGTCGACCTCATTAGAAATAAAAACCCAAAAGATTAGATAGACAAACAAACAAACACATAAATGTGGAGAGAAGGGCAGTGCGCGCAGGAGCAAAGGTAAACAGCAGACTG
>NW_025959855.1:0-28115 GCF_023159225.1 Perognathus longimembris pacificus | reverse complement strand
GCCCTTCTCTCCACATTTATGTGTTTGTTTGTTTGTCTATCTAATCTTTTGGGTTTTTATTTCTAATGAGGTCGACCAGTTGTCTATTTATTATTTTTTTTACTACGCATCAAGCTGCGCTGCTTGTCTTTGCTCCTGTGTGCTCGCGCACTCTCGCCTTTTCCACTTATTTTTATTTTGATTTATTTTTGGTTTATTTTGTCAACTTTTCAAAAAAATACGCATCGTGCTGTGCTGTTTGTGTTTGCTTGAGTGCATTCGCGCGCTCTCGCTTTCTCCACTTTACAATTTTTTTGTTATTATTTATCTATTCCTGAGAGTTTATCTTATTTTTTATTTGTTTATTTAAATGAAGTCGACCAGTTGCCTGCCCTTCCTTCCATTATCCGTCACCGAGACAAACTGAACAAAGTTCTGAGGTCGACCTTGTAAAGATAAGGATTCAGGTCTGTCTGCTGTTTACCTTTGCTCCTGCGCGCACTGCCCTTCTCTCCACATTTATGTGTTTGTTTGTTTGTCTATCTAATCTTTTGGGGTTTTTATTTCTAATGAGGTCGACCAGTTGTCTATTTATTATTTTTTTTACTACGCATCAAGCTGCGCTGCTGTCTTTGCTCCTGTGTGCTCGCGCACTCTCGCCTTTTCCACTTATTTTTATTTTTGATTTATTTTTGATTTATTTTGTCAATTTTTAAAAAAAATACGCATCGTGCTGTGCTGTTTGTGTTTGCTTGAGTGCAATCTCGCGCTCTCGCTTTCTCCACTTTACAATTTTTTTGTTATTATTTATCTATTCCTGAGAGTTTATCTTATTTTTTATTTGTTTATTTAAATGAAGTCGACAAGTTGCCTGCCCTTCCTTCTATTATCCGTCACCGAGACAAACTGAACAAAGTTCTGAGGTCGACCTTGTAACATAAGGATTAAGGATGTCTGCTGTTTACCTTTGCTCCTGCCCTCACTACCCTTCTTTCCACATTTATGTGTTTGTTTGTTTGTCTATCTAATCTTTTGGGTTTTTATTTCTAATGAGGTCGACCAGTTGTCTATTTATTATTTTTTTTACTACGCATCAAGCTGTGCTGCTTGTCTTTGCTCCTGTATGCTCGCGCACTCTCGCATTTTCCACTTATTTTTATTTTTGATTTATTTTTGATTTATTTTGTCAATTTTTAAAAAAAAATTCATCGTGCTGTGCTGTTTGTGTTTGCTTGAGTGCATTCGCGCGCTCTCGATTTCTCCACTTTACAATTTTTTTGTTATTATTTATCTATTCCTGAGAGTTTATCTTATTTTTATTTGTTTATTTAAATGAAGTCGACCAGTTGCATGCCCTTCCTTCCATTATCCGTCACCGAGACAAACTGAACAAAGTTCTGAGGTCGACCTTGTAAAGATAAGGATTCAGGTCTGTCTGCTGTTTACCTTTGCTCCTGCGCGCAATGCCCATCTCTCCACATTTATGTGTTTGTTTGTTTGTCTATCTAATCTTTTGGGTTTTATTTCTAATGAGGTCGACCAGTTGTCTATTTATTATTTTTTTTACTACGCATCAAGCTGCGCTGCTTGTATTTGCTCCTGTGTGCTCGCGCACTCTCGCCTTTTCCACTTATTTTTATTTTTGATTTATTTTTATTTATTTTGTCAATTTAAAAAAAAATACGCATCGTGCTGTGCTGTTTGTGTTTGCTTGAGTGCATTCGCGCGCTCTCGCGTTCTCCACTTTACAATTTTTTTGTTATTATTTATCTATTCCTGAGAGTTTATCTTATTTTTTATTTGTTTCTTTAAATGAAGTCGACCAGTTGCCTGCCCTTCCTTCCATTATCCGTCACCGAGACAAACTGAACAAAGTTCTGAGGTCGACCTTGTAAAGATAAGGATCCAAGTCTGTCTGCTGTTTACCTTTGCTCCTGCGCGCACTGCCCTTCTCTCCACATTTATGTGTTTGTTTGTCTATCTAATCTTTTGGGTTTTTATTTCTAATGAGGTCGACCAGTTGTCTATTTATTATTTTTTTTACTACACATCAAGCTGCGCTGCTTGTCTTTGCTCGTGTGCTCGCGCACTCTCGCCTTTTCCACTTATTTTTATTTTTGATTTATTTTTGATTTATTTTGTCAATTTTTAAAAAAATACGCATCGTGCTGTGCTGTTTGTGTTTGCTTGAGTGCATTCGCCCGCTCTCGCTTTCTCCACTTTACAATTTTTTGTTATTATTTATCTATTCCTGAGAGTTTATCTTATTTTTTATTTGTTTATTTAAATGAATTCGACCAGTTGCCTGCCCTTCCTTCCATTATCCGTCACCGAGACAAACTGAACAAAGTTCTGAGGTCGACCTTGTAAAGATAAGGATTCAGGTCTGTCTGCTGTTTACCTTTGCTCCTGCGCGCCCTGCCCCTTCTCTTCACATTTATATGTTTGTTTGTTTGCCTATCTAATCTTTTGGGTTTTTATTTCTAATGAGGTCGACCAGTTGTCTATTTATTATTTTTTTTTACTACACATCAAGCTGCGCTGCTTGTCTTTGCTCCTGTGTGCTCGCGCACTCTCGCCTTTTCCACTTATTTTCATTTTTGAATTATTTTTGATTTATTTTGTCAATTTTTAAAAAAATACGCATCGTGCTGTGCTGTTTGTGTTTGCTTGAGTGCATTCGCGCGCTCTCGCTTTCTCCACTTTACAATTTTTTTGTTATTATTTATCTATTCCTGAGAGTTTATCTTATTTTTTATTTGTTTATTTAAATGAAGTCGACCAGTTGCCTGCCCTTCCTTCCATTATCCGTCACCGAGACAAACTGAACAAAGTTCTGAGGTCGACCTTGTAAAGATAAGGATTCAGGTCTGTCTGCTGTTTACCTTTGCTCCTGCGCGCACTGTCCTTCTCTCCACATTTATGTGTTTGTTTGTTTGTCTATCTAATCTTTTGGGTTTTTATTTCTAATGAGGTCGACCAGTTGTCTATTTATTATTTTTTTTACTACGCATCAAGCTGCGCTGCTTGTCTTTGCTCCTGTGTGCTCGCGCACTCTCGCCTTTTCCACTTATTTTTATTTTTGATTTATTTTTGATTTATTTTGTCAATTTAAAAAAAAAAACCGCATCGTGCTGTGCTGTTTGTGTTTGCTTGAGTGCAATCTCGCGCTCTCGCTTTCTCCACTTTACAATTTTTTTGTTATTATTTATCTATTCCTGAGAGTTTATCTTATTTTTTGTTTATTTAAATAAAGTCGACCAGTTGCCTGCCCTTCCTTCTATTATCCGTCACCGAGACAAACTGAACAAAGTTCTGAGGTCGACCTTGTAACATAAGGATTAAGGATGTCTGCTGTTTACCTTTGCTCCTGCCCGCACTACCCTTCTTTCCACATTTATGTGTTTGTTTGTTTGTCTATCTAATCTTTGTGTTTTTATTTCTAATGAGGTCGACCAGTTGTCTATTTATTATTTTTTTTACTACGCATCAAGCTGCGCTGCTTGTCTTTGTTCCTGTGTGCTCGCACACTCTCGCCTTTTCCACTTATTTTTATTTATGATTTATTTATGATTTATTTTGTCAATTTAAAAAAATACGCATCGTGCTGTGCTGTTTGTGTTTGCTTGAGTGCATTCGCGCGCTCTCGCATTCTCCACTTTACAATTTTTTTGTTATTATTTATCTATTCCTGAGAGTTTATCTTATTTTTTATTTGTTATTTAAATGAAGTCGACCAGTTGCCTGCCCTTCCTTCCATTATCCGTCACCGAGACAAACTGAACAAAGTTCTGAGGTCGACCTTGTAAAGATAAGGATTCAGGTCTGTCTGCTGTTTACCTTTGCTCCTGCGCGCACTGCCCTTCTCTCCACATTTATGTGTTTGTTTGTTTGTCTATCTAATCTTTTGGGTTTTTATTTCTAATGAGGTCGACCAGTTGTCTATTTATTTTTTTTTTACTACGCATCAAGCTGCGCTGCTTGTCTTTGCTCTTGTGTGCTCGCGCACTCTCGCCTTTTCCACTTATTTTTATTTTTGGTTTATTTTTTATTTATTTTGTCAATTTAAAAAAAATACGCATCGTGCTGTGCTGTTTGTGTTTGCTTGAGTGCATTCGCGCGCTCTCGCATTCTCCACTTTACAATTTTTTTGTTATTATTTATCTATTCCTGAGAGTTTATCTTATTTTTTATTTGTTTATTTAAATGAATTCGACCAGTTGCCTGCCCTTCCTTCCATTATCCGTCACCGAGACAAACTGAACAAAGTTCTGAGGTCGACCTTGTAAAGATAAGGATTCAGGTCTGTCTGCTGTTTACCTTTGCTCCTGCGCGCCTGCCCTTCTCTCCACATTTATATGTTTGTTTGTTTGCCTATCTAATCTTTTGGGTTTTTATTTCTAATGAGGTCGACCAGTTGTCTATTTATTATTTTTTTTTACTACGCATCAAGCTGCGCTGCTTGTCTTTGCTCCTGTGTACTCGCGCACTCTCGCCTTTTCCACTTATTTTCATTTTTGATTTATTTTTGATTTATTTTGTCAATTTTTTAAAAAAATACGCATCGTGCTGTGCTGTTTGTGTTTGCTTGAGTGCATTCGCCCGCTCTCGCTTTCTCCACTTTACAATTTTTTGTTATTATTTATCTATTCCTGAGAGTTTATCTTATTTTTTATTTGTTTATTTAAATGAATTCGACCAGTTGCCTGCCCTTCCTTCCATTATCCGTCACCGAGACAAACTGAACAAAGTTCTGAGGTCGACCTTGTAAAGATAAGGATTCAGGTCTGTCTGCTGTTTACCTTTGCTCCTGCGCGCCCTGCCCTTCTCTTCACATTTATATGTTTGTTTGTTTGCCTATCTAATCTTTTGGGTTTTTATTTCTAATGAGGTCGACCAGTTGTCTATTTATTATTTTTTTTACTACACATCAAGCTGCGCTGCTTGTCTTTGCTCCTGTGTGCTCGCGCACTCTCGCCTTTTCCACTTATTTTCATTTTTGATTTATTTTTGATTTATTTTGTCAATTTTTTAAAAAAAATACGCATCGTGCTGTGCTGTTTGTGTTTGCTTGAGTGCATTCGCGCGCTCTCGCTTTCTCCACTTTACAATTTTTTTTGTTATTATTTATCTATTCCTGAGAGTTTATCTTATTTTTTATTTGTTTATTTAAATGAAGTCGACCAGTTGCCTGCCCTTCCTTCCATTATCCGTCACCGAGACAAACTGAACAAAGTTCTGAGGTCGACCTTGTAAAGATAAGGATTCAGGTCTGTCTGCTGTTTACCTTTGCTCCTGCGCGCACTGCCCTTCTCTCCACATTTATGTGTTTGTTTGTTTGTCTATCTAATCTTTTGGGTTTTTATTTCTAATGAGGTCGACCAGTTGTCTATTTATTATTTTTTTTACTACGCATCAAGCTGCGCTGCTTGTCTTTGCTCCTGTGTGCTCGCGCACTCTCGCCTTTTCCACTTATTTTTATTTTTGATTTATTTTTGATTTATTTTGTCAATTTAAAAAAAAATACGCATCGTGCTGTGCTGTTTGTGTTTGCTTGAGTGCATTCGCGCGCTCTCGCTTTCTCCACTTTACAATTTTTTTGTTATTATTTATCTATTCCTGAGAGTTTATCTTATTTTTTATTTGTTTATTTAAATGAAGTCGACCAGTTGCCTGCCCTTCCTTCCATTATCCGTCACCGAGACAAACTGAACAAAGTTCTGAGGTCGACCTTGTAAAGATAAGGATTAAGGTCTGTCTGCTGTTTACCTTTGCTCCTGCCGCACTGCCCTTCTCTCCACATTTATGTGTTTGTTTGTTTGTCTATCTAATCTTTTGGTTTTTATTTCTAATGAGGTCGACCAGTTGTCTATTTATTATTTTTTTTACTACGCATCAAGCTGCGCTGCTTGTCTTTGTTCCTGTGTGCTCGCACACTCTCGCCTTTTCCACTTATTTTTATTTATGATTTATTTATGATTTATTTTGTCAATTTAAAAAAATACGCATCGTGCTGTGTTGTTTGTGTTTGCTTGAGTGCATTCGCGCGCTCTCGCATTCTCCACTTTACAATTTTTTTGTTATTATTTATCTATTCCTGAGAGTTTATCTTATTTTTTATTTGTTTATTTAAATGAAGTCGACCAGTTGCCTGCCCTTCCTTCCATTATCCGTCACCGAGACAAACTGAACAAAGTTCTGAGGTCGACCTTGTAAAGATAAGGATTCAGGTCTGTCTGCTGTTTACCTTTGCTCCTGCGCGCACTGCCCTTCTCTCCACATTTATGTGTTTGTTTGTTTGTCTATCTAATCTTTTGGGTTTTTATTTCTAATGAGGTCGACCAGTTGTCTATTTATTATTTTTTTTACTACGCATCAAGCTGCGCTGCTTGTCTTTGCTCTTGTGTGCTCGCGCACTCTCGCCTTTTCCACTTATTTTTATTTTTGGTTTATTTTTTATTTATTTTGTCAATTTAAAAAAAATACGCATCGTGCTGTGCTGTTTGTGTTTGCTTGAGTGCATTCGCGCGCTCTCGCGTTCTCCACTTTACAATTTTTTTGTTATTATTTATCTATTCCTGAGAGTTTATCTTATTTTTTATTTGTTTATTTAAATGAATTCGACCAGTTGCCTGCCCTTCCTTCCATTATCCGTCACCGAGACAAACTGAACAAAGTTCTGAGGTCGACCTTGTAAAGATAAGGATTCAGGTCTGTCTGCTGTTTACCTTTGCTCCTGCGCGCCCTGCCCTTCTCTCCACATTTATATGTTTGTTTGTTTGCCTATCTAATCTTTTGGGTTTTTATTTCTAATGAGGTCGACCAGTTGTCTATTTATTATTTTTTTTACTACGCATCAAGCTGCGCTGCTTGTCTTTGCTCCTGTGTGCTCGCGCACTCTCGCCTTTTCCACTTATTTTTATTTTTGATTTATTTTTCATTTATTTTGTCAATTTTTTAAAAAAATACGCATCGTGCTGTGCTGTTTGTGTTTGCTTGAGTGCATTCGCGCGCTCTCGCTTTCTCCACTTTACAATTTTTTTGTTATTATTTATCTATTCCTGAGAGTTTATCTTATTTTTTATTTGTTTATTTAAATGAAGTCGACCAGTTGCCTGCCCTTCCTTCCATTATCCGTCACCGAGACAAACTGAACAAAGTTCTGAGGTCGACCTTGTAAAGATAAGGATCCAGGTCTGTCTGCTGTTTACCTTTGCTCCTGCACGCACTGCCCTTCTCTCCACATTTATGTGTTTGTTTGTTTGTCTATCTAATCTTTTGGGTTTTTATTTCTAATGAGGTCCACCAGTTGTCTATTTATTATTTTTTTTACTACGCATCAAGCTGCGCTGCTTGTCTTTGCTCCTGTGTGCTCGCGCACTCTCGCCTTTTCCACTTATTTTTATTTTTGATTTAATTTTGATTTATTTTGTCAATTTTTAAAAAAAATACGCATCGTGCTGTGCTCTTTGTGTTTGCTTGAGTGCATTCGCGCGCTCTCGCTTTCTCCATTTTACAATTTTTTTGTTATTATTTATCTATTCCTGAGAGTTTATCTTATTTTTTATTTGTTTATTTAAATGAAGTCGACCAGTTGCCTGCCCTTCCTTCCATTATCCGTCACCGAGACAAACTGAACAAAGTTCTGAGGTCGACCTTGTAAAGATAAGGATTCAGGTCTGTCTGCTGTTTACCTTTGCTCCTGCGCGCACTGCCCTTCTCTCCACATTTATGTGTTTGTTTGTTTGTCTATCTAATCTTTTGGGTTTTTATTTCTAATGAGGTCGACCAGTTGTCTATTTATTATTTTTTTTACTACGCATCAAGCTGCGCTGCTTGTCTTTGCTCCTGTGTGCTCGCGCACTCTCGCCTTTTCCACTTATTTTTATTTTTGATTTATTTTGATTTATTTTGTCAATTTTTAAAAAAATACGCATCGTGCTGTGCTGTTTGTGTTTGCTTGAGTGCATTCGCGCGCTCTCGCTTTCTCCACTTTACAATTTTTTTGTTATTATTTATCTATTCCTGAGAGTTTATCTTATTTTTTATTTGTTTATTTAAATGAAGTCGACCAGTTGCCTGCCCTTCCTTCCATTATCCGTCACCGAGACAAACTGAACAAAGTTCTGAGGTCGACCTTGTAAAGATAAGGATTCAGGTCTGTCTGCTGTTTACCTTTGCTCCTGCGCGCACTGCCCTTCTCTCCACATTTATGTGTTTGTTTGTTTGTCTATCTAATCTTTTGGGTTTTTATTTCTAATGAGGTCGACCAGTTGTCTATTTATTATTTTTTTTACTACGCATCAAGCTGCGCTGCTTGTCTTTGCTCCTGTGTGCTCGCGCACTCTCGCCTTTTCCACTTATTTTTATTTTTGATTTACTTTTTGATTTATTTTGTCAATTTAAAAAAAAATACGCATCGTGCTGTGCTGTTTGTGTTTGCTTGAGTGCATTCGCGCGCTCTCGCGTTCTCCACTCTACAATTTTTTTGTTATTATTTATCTATTCCTGAGAGTTTATCTTATTTTTTATTTGTTTATTTAAATGAAGTCGACCAGTTGCCTGCCCTTCCTTCCATTATCCGTCACCGAGACAAACTGAACAAAGTTCTGAGGTCGACCTTATAAAGATAAGGATCCAGGTCTGTCTGCTGTTTACCTTTGCTCCTGCGCGCACTGCCCTTCTCTCCACATTTATGTGTTTGTTTGTTTGTCTATCTAATCTTTTGGGTTTTTATTTCTAATGAGGTCGACCAGTTGTCTATTTATTATTTTTTTTACTACACATCAAGCTGCGCTGCTTGTCTTTGCTCCTGTGTGCTCGCGCACTCTCGCCTTTTCCACTTATTTTTATTTTTGATTTATTTTGTCAATTTTAAAAAAAAATACGCATCGTGCTGTGCTGTTTGTGTTTGCTTGAGTGCATTCGCGCGCTCTCGCTTTCTCCACTTTACAATTTTTTTGTTATTATTTATCTATTCCTGAGAGTTTATCTTATTTTTTATTTGTTTATTTAAATGAAGTCGACCAGTTGCCTGCCCTTCCTTCCATTATCCGTCTCCGAGACAAACTGAACAAAGTTCTGAGGTCGACCTTGTAAAGATAAGGATCCAGGTCTGTCTGCTGTTTACCTTTGCTCCTGCCCGCACTGCCCTTCTCTCCACATTTATGTGTTTGTTTGTTTGTCTATCTAATCTTTTGGGTTTTTATTTCTAATGAGGTCCACCAGTTGTCTATTTATTATTTTTTTTACTACGCATCAAGCTGCGCTGCTTGTCTTTGCTCCTGTGTGCTCGCGCACTCTCGCCTTTTCCACTTATTTTTATTTTTGATTTAATTTTGATTTATTTTGTCAATTTTTAAAAAAAATACGCATCGTGCTGTGCTCTTTGTGTTTGCTTGAGTGCATTTGCGCGCTCTCGCTTTCTCCATTTTACAATTTTTTTGTTATTATTTATCTATTCCTGAGAGTTTATCTTATTTTTTATTTGTTTATTTAAATGAAGTCGACCAGTTGCCTGCCCTTCCTTCCATTATCCGTCACCGAGACAAACTGAACAAAGTTCTGAGGTCGACCTTGTAAAGATAAGGATTCAGGTCTGTCTGCTGTTTACCTTTGCTCCTGCGCGCACTGCCCTTCTCTCCACATTTATGTGTTTGTTTGTTTGTCTATCTAATCTTTTGGGTTTTTATTTCTAATGAGGTCGACCAGTTGTCTATTTATTATTTTTTTTACTACGCATCAAGCTGCGCTGCTTGTCTTTGCTCCTGTGTGCTCGCGCACTCTCGCCTTTTCCACTTATTATTATTTTTGATTTATTTTTTATTTATTTTGTCTATTTTTTAAAAAAATACGCATCGTGCTGTGCTGTTTGTGTTTGCTTGAGTGCATTCGCGCGCTCTCTCTTTCTCCACTTTACAATTTTTTTGTTATTATTTATCTATTCCTGAGAGTTTATCTTATTTTTTATTTGTTTATTTAAATGAAGTCGACCAGTTGCCTGCCCTTCCTTCCATTATCCGTCACTGAGACAAACTGAACAAAGTTCTGAGGTCGACCTTGTAAAGATAAGGATTCACGTCTGTCTGCTGTTTACCTTTGCTCCTGCGCGCACTGCCCTTCTCTCCACATTTATGTGTTTGTTTGTTTGTCTATCTAATCTTTTGGGTTTTTATTTCTAATGAGGTCGACCAGTTGTCTATTTATTATTTTTTTTACTACGCATCAAGCTGCGCTGCTTGTCTTTGCTCCTGTGTGCTCGCGCACTCTCGCCTTTTCCACTTATTTTTATTTTTGATTTATTTTTGATTTATTTTGTCAATTTTTTAAAAAAATACGCATCGTGCTGTGCTGTTTGTGTTTGCTTGAGTGCATTCGCGCGCTCTCGCTTTCTTCACTTTACAATTTTTTTGTTATTATTTATCTATTCCTGAGAGTTTATCTTATTTTTTGTTTATTTAAATGAAGTCGACCAGTTGCCTGCCCTTCCTTCCATTATCCGTCACCGAGACAAACTGAACAAAGTTCTGAGGTCGACCTTGTAAAGATAAGGATTCAGGTCTGTCTGCTGTTTACCTTTGCTCCTGCGCGCACTGCCCTTCTCTCCACATTTATGTGTTTGTTTGTTTGTCTATCTAATCTTTTGGGTTTTTTATGTCTAATGAGGTCGAACAGTTGTCTATTTATTATTTTTTTTACTACGCATCAAGCTGCGCTGCTTGTCTTTGCTCCTGTGTGCTCGCGCACTCTCGCCTTTTCCACTTATTTTTATTTTTGATTTATTTTTTATTTATTTTGTCAATTTAAAAAAAAATACGCATCGTGCTGTGCTGTTTGTGTTTGCTTGAGTGCATTCGCGCGCTCTCGCTTTCTCCACTTTACAATTTTTTTGTTATTATTTATCTATTCCTTAGAGTTTATCTTATTTTTTATTTGTTTATTTAAATGAAGTCGACCAGTTGCCTGCCCTTCCTTCCATTATCCGTCACCGAGACAAACTGAACAAAGTTCTGAGGTCGACCTTGTAAAGATAAGGATTCAGGTCTGTCTGCTGTTTACCTTTGCTCCTGCGCGCACTGCCCATCTCTCCACATTTATGTGATTGTTTGTTTGTCTATCTAATCTTTTGGGTTTTTATTTCTAATGAGGTCGACCAGTTGTCTATTTATTATTTTTTTTACTACGCATCAAGCTGCGCTGCTTGTCTTTGCTCCTGTGTGCTCGCGCACTCTCGCCTTTTCCACTTATTATTATTTTTGATTTATTTTTGATTTATTTTGTCTAATTTAAAAAAAACACGCATCGTGCTGTGCTGTTTGTGTTTGCTTGAGTGCATTCGCGCGCTCTCGCTTTCTCCACTTTACAATTTTTTTTTATTATTTATCTATTCCTGAGAGTTTATCTTATTTTTTATTTGTTTATTTAAATGAAGTCGACCAGTTGCCTGCCCTTCCTTCCATTATCCGTCACTGAGACAAACTGAACAAAGTTCTGAGGTCGACCTTGTAAAGATAAGGATTCAGGTCTGTCTGCTGTTTACCTTTGCTCCTGCCCGCACTGCCCTTCTCGCCACATTTATGTGTTTGTTTGTTTGTCTATCTAATCTTTTGGGTTTTTATTTCTAATGAGGTCGACCAGTTGTCTATTTATTAATTTTTTTACTACGCATCAAGCTGCGCTGCTTGTCTTTGCTCCTGTGTGCTCGCGCACTCTCGCCTTTTCCACTTATTTTTATTTTTGATTTATTTTTGATTTATTTTGTCAATTTAAAAAAAATACGCATCGTGCTCTGCTGTTTGTGTTTGCTTGAGTGCATTCGCGCGCTCTCGCTTTCTCCACTTTACAATTTTTTTGTTATTATTTATCTATTCCTGAGAGTTTATCTTATTTTTTATTTGTTTATTTAAATGAAGTCGACCAGTTGCCTGCCCTTCCTTCCATTATCCGTCACCGAGACAAACTGAACAAAGTTCTGAGGTCGACCTTGTAAAGATAAGGATTCAGGTCTGTCTGCTGTTTACCTTTGCTCCTGCGCGCACTGCCCTTCTCTCCACATTTATGTGTTTGTTTGTCTATCTAATCTTTTGGGTTTTTATTTCTAATGAGGTCGACAAGTTGTCTATTTATTATTTTTTTTACTACGCATCAAGCTGCGCTGCTTGTCTTTGCTCCTGTGTGCTCGCGCACTCTCGCATTTTCCAATTATTTTTATTTTTGATTTATTTTTGATTTATTTTGTCAATTTAAAAAAAATACGCATCGTGCTGTGCTGTTTGTGTTTGCTTGAGTGCATTCGCGCGCTCTCGCTTTCTCCACTTTACAATTTTTTTGTTATTATTTATCTATTCCTGAGAGTTTATCTTATTTTTTATTTGTTTATTTAAATGAAGTCGACCAGTTGCCTGCCCTTCCTTCCATTATCCGTCACCGAGACAAACTGAACAAAATTCTGAGGTCGACCTTGTAAAGATAAGGATTCAGGTCTGTCTGCTGTTTACCTTTGCTCCTGCGCGCACTGCCCTTCTCTCCACATTTATGTGTTTGTTTGTCTATCTAATCTTTTGGGTTTTTATTTCTAATGAGGTCGACCAGTTGTCTATTTATTATTTTTTTTACTACGCATCAAGCTGCGCTGCTTGTCTTTGCTCCTGTGTGCTCGCGCACTCTCGCCTTTTCCACTTATTTTTATTTTTGATTTATTTTTGAGTTATTTTGTCAATTTTAAAAAAAATACGCATCGTGCTGTGCTGTTTGTGTTTGCTTAAGTGCATTCGCGTGCTCTCGCTTTCTCCACATTACAATTTTTTTGTTATTATTTATCTATTCCTGAGAGTTTATCTTATTTTTTATTTGTTTATTTAAATGAAGTCGACCAGTTGCGTGCCCTTCCTTCCATTACCCGTCACCGAGACAAACTGAACAAAGTTCTGAGGTCGACCTTGTAAAGATAAGGATTCAGGTCTGTCTGCTGTTTACCTTTGCTCCTACGCGCACTGCCCTACTCTCCACATTTATGTGTTTGTTTGTTTGTCTATCTAATCTTTTGGGTTTTTATTTCTAATGAGGTCGACCAGTTGTCTATTTATGATTTTTTTTACTACGCATCAAGCTGCGCTGCTTGTCTTTGCTCCTGTGTGCTCGCGCACTCTCGCCTTTTCCACTTATTTTTATTTTTGATTTATTTTTAATTTATTTTGTCAATTTAAAAAAGAAAATACGCATCGTGCTGTGCTGTTTGTGTTTGCTTGAGTGCATTCGCGCGCTCTCGCTTTCTCCACTTTACAATTTTTTTGTTATTATTTATCTATTCCTGAGAGTTTATCTTATTTTTTATTTGTTTATTTAATTGAAGTCGACCAGTTGCCTGCCCTTCCTTCCATTATCCGTCACCGAGACAAACTGAACAAAGTTCTGAGGTCGACCTTGTAAAGATAAGGATTCAGGTCTGTCTGCTGTTTACCTTTGCTCCTGCGCGCACTGCCCTTCTCTCCACATTTATGTGTTTGTTTGTTTGTCTATCTAATCTTTTGGGTTTTTATTTCTAATGAGGTCGACCAGTTGTCTATTTATTATTTTTTTTACTACGCATCAAGCTGCGCTGCTTGTCTTTGCTCCTGTGTGCTCGCGCACTCTCGCCTTTTCCACTTATTTTTATTTTTGATTTATTTTTGATTTATTTTGTCAATTTAAAAAAAATACGCATCGTGCTGTGCTGTTTGTGTTTGCTTGAGTGCATTCGCGCGCTCTCGCTTTCTCCACTTTACAATTTTTTTTTATTATTTATCTATTCCTGAGAGTTTATCTTATTTTTTATTTGTTTATTTAAATGAAGTCGACCAGTTGCCTGCCCTTCCTTCCATTATCCGTCACCGAGACAAACTGAACAAAGTTCTGAGGTCGACCTTGTAAAGATAAGGATTCAGGTCTGTCTGCTGTTTACCTTTGCTCCTGCGCGCACTGCCCTTCTCTCCACATTTATGTGTTTGTTTGTTTGTCTATCTAATCTTTTGGGTTTTTATTTCTAATGAGGTCGACCAGTTGTCTATTTATTATTTTTTTTACTACGCATCAAGCTGCGCTGCTTGTCTTTGCTCCTGTGTGCTCGCGCACTCTCGCCTTTTCCACTTATTTTTGATTTATTTTTGATTTATTTTGTCAATTTAAAAAAAATACGCATCGTGCTGTGCTGTTTGTGTTTGCTTGAGTGCATTCGCGCGCTCTCGCTTTCTCCACTTTACAATTTTTTTGTTATTATTTATCTATTCCTGAGAGTTTATCTTATTTTTTATTTGTTTATTTAAATGAAGTCGACCAGTTGCCTGCCCTTCCTTCCATTATCCGTCACCGAGACAAACTGAACAAAGTTCTGAGGTCGACCTTGTAAAGATAAGGATTCAGGTCTGTCTGCTGTTTACCTTTGCTCCTGCGCGCACTGCCCTTCTCTCCACATTTATGTGTTTGTTTGTCTATCTAATCTTTTGGGTTTTTATTTCTAATGAGGTCGACCAGTTGTCTATTTATTATTTTTTTTACTACGCATCAAGCTGCGCTGCTTGTCTTTGCTCCTGTGTGCTCGCGCACTCTCGCCTTTTCCACTTATTTTTATTTTTGATTTATTTTTGATTTATTTTGTCAATTTAAAAAAAATACGCATCGTGCTGTGCTGTTTGTGTTTGCTTGAGTGCATTCGCGCGCTCTCGCTTTCTCCACTTTACAATTTTTTTGTTATTATTTATCTATTCCTGAGAGTTTATCTTATTTTTTATTTGTTTATTTAAATGAAGTCGACCAGTTGCCTGCCCTTCCTTCCATTATCCGTCACCGAGACAAACTG
Organism: Perognathus longimembris pacificus; assembly: GCF_023159225.1. NCBI lineage: Eukaryota > Metazoa > Chordata > Mammalia > Rodentia > Heteromyidae > Perognathus > Perognathus longimembris. The sequence continues at coordinate 13,303 of NW_025959855.1, read as the reverse complement.
AACAAAGTTCTGAGGTCGACCTTGTAAAGATAAGGATTCAGGTCTGTCTGCTGTTTACCTTTGCTCCTGCGCGCACTGCCCTTCTCTCCACATTTATGTGTTTGTTTGTTTGTCTATCTAATCTTTTGGGTTTTTATTTCTAATGAGGTCGACCAGTTGTCTATTTATTATTTTTTTTACTACGCATCAAGCTGCGCTGCTTGTCTTTGCTCCTGTGTGCTCGCGCACTCTCGCCTTTTCCACTTATTTTTATTTTTGATTTATTTTTGATTTATTTTGTCAATTTAAAAAAAAAATACGCATCGTGCTGTGCTGTTTGTGTTTGCTTGAGTGCATTCGCGCGCTCTCGCTTTCTCCACTTTACAATTTTTTTGTTATTATTTATCTATTCCTGAGAGTTTATCTTATTTTTTATTTGTTTATTTAAATGAAGTCGACCAGTTGCCTGCCCTTCCTTCCATTATCCGTCACCGAGACAAACTGAACAAAGTTCTGAGGTCGACCTTGTAAAGATAAGGATTCAGGTCTGTCTGCTGTTTACCTTTGCTCCTGCGCGCACTGCCCTTCTCTCCACATTTATGTGTTTGTTTGTTTGTCTATCTAATCTTTTGGGTTTTTATTTCTAATGAGGTCGACCAGTTGTCTATTTATTATTTTTTTTACTACGCATCAAGCTGCGCTGCTTGTCTTTGCTCCTGTGTGCTCGCGCACTCTCGCCTTTTCCACTTATTTTTATTTTTGATTTATTTTGTCAATTTAAAAAAAAAATACGCATCGTGCTGTGCTGTTTGTGTTTGCTTGAGTGCATTCGCGCGCTCTCGCTTTCTCCACTTTACAATTTTTTGTTATTATTTATCTATTCCTGAGAGTTTATCTTATATTTTATTTGTTTATTTAAATGAAGTCGACCAGTTGCCTGCCCTTCCTTCCATTATCCGTCACCGAGACAAACTGAACAAAGTTCTGAGGTCGACCTTGTAAAGATAAGGATTCAGGTCTGTCTGCTGTTTACCTTTGCTCCTGCGCGCACTGCCCTTCTCTCCACATTTATGTGTTTGTTTGTTTGTCTATCTAATCTTTTGGGTTTTTATTTCTAATGAGGTCGACCAGTTGTCTATTTATTATTTTTTTTACTACGCATCAAGCTGCGCTGCTTGTCTTTGCTCCTGTGTGCTCGCGCACTCTCGCCTTTTCCACTTATTTTATTTTTGATTTATTTTTGATTTATTTTGTCAATTTAAAAAAAAATACGCATCGTGCTGTGCTGTTTGTGTTTGCTTGAGTGCATTCGCGCGCTCTCGCTTTCTCCACTTTACAATTTTTTTGTTATTATTTATCTATTCCTGAGAGTTTATCTTATTTTTTATTTGTTTATTTAAATGAAGTCGACCAGTTGCCTGCCCTTCCTTCCATTATCCGTCACCGAGACAAACTGAACAAAGTTCTGAGGTCGACCTTGTAAAGATAAGGATTCAGGTCTGTCTGCTGTTTACCTTTGCTCCTGCGCGCACTGCCCTTCTCTCCACATTTATGTGTTTGTTTGTTTGTCTATCTAATCTTTTGGGTTTTTATTTCTAATGAGGTCGACCAGTTGTCTATTTATTATTTTTTTTACTACGCATCAAGCTGCGCTGCTTGTCTTTGCTCCTGTGTGCTCGCGCACTCTCGCCTTTTCCACTTAATTTTTGATTTATTTTTGATTTATTTTGTCAAAAAAAAAAATACGCATCGTGCTGTGCTGTTTGTGTTTGCTTGAGTGCATTCGCGCGCTCTCGCTTTCTCCACTTTACAATTTTTTTGTTATTATTTATCTATTCCTGAGAGTTTATCTTATTTTTTATTTGTTTATTTAAATGAAGTCGACCAGTTGCCTGCCCTTCCTTCCATTATCCGTCACCGAGACAAACTGAACAAAGTTCTGAGGTCGACCTTGTAAAGATAAGGATTCAGGTCTGTCTGCTGTTTACCTTTGCTCCTGCGCGCACTGCCCTTCTCTCCACATTTATGTGTTTGTTTGTTTGTCTATCTAATCTTTTGGGTTTTTATTTCTAATGAGGTCGACCAGTTGTCTATTTATTATTTTTTTTACTACGCATCAAGCTGCGCTGCTTGTCTTTGCTCCTGTGTGCTCGCGCACTCTCGCCTTTTCCACTTATTTTTATTTTTGATTTATTTTTGATTTATTTTGTCAATTTAAAAAAAATACGCATCGTGCTGTGCTGTTTGTGTTTGCTTGAGTGCATTCGCGCGCTCTCGCTTTCTCCACTTTACAATTTTTTTGTTATTATTTATCTATTCCTGAGAGTTTATCTTATTTTTTATTTGTTTATTTAAATGAAGTCGACCAGTTGCCTGCCCTTCCTTCCATTATCCGTCACCGAGACAAACTGAACAAAGTTCTGAGGTCGACCTTGTAAAGATAAGGATTCAGGTCTGTCTGCTGTTTACCTTTGCTCCTGCGCGCACTGCCCTTCTCTCCACATTTATGTGTTTGTTTGTTTGTCTATCTAATCTTTTGGGTTTTTATTTCTAATGAGGTCGACCAGTTGTCTATTTATTATTTTTTTTACTACGCATCAAGCTGCGCTGCTTGTCTTTGCTCCTGTGTGCTCGCGCACTCTCGCCTTTTCCACTTATTTTTATTTTTGATTTATTTTTGATTTATTTTGTCAATTTAAAAAAAAAATACGCATCGTGCTGTGCTGTTTGTGTTTGCTTGAGTGCATTCGCGCGCTCTCGCTTTCTCCACTTTACAATTTTTTTGTTATTATTTATCTATTCCTGAGAGTTTATCTTATTTTTTATTTGTTTATTTAAATGAAGTCGACCAGTTGCCTGCCCTTCCTTCCATTATCCGTCACCGAGACAAACTGAACAAAGTTCTGAGGTCGACCTTGTAAAGATAAGGATTCAGGTCTGTCTGCTGTTTACCTTTGCTCCTGCGCGCACTGCCCTTCTCTCCACATTTATGTGTTTGTTTGTTTGTCTATCTAATCTTTTGGGTTTTTATTTCTAATGAGGTCGACCAGTTGTCTATTTATTATTTTTTTTACTACGCATCAAGCTGCGCTGCTTGTCTTTGCTCCTGTGTGCTCGCGCACTCTCGCCTTTTCCACTTATTTTTATTTTTGATTTATTTTGTCAATTTAAAAAAAAAATACGCATCGTGCTGTGCTGTTTGTGTTTGCTTGAGTGCATTCGCGCGCTCTCGCTTTCTCCACTTTACAATTTTTTTGTTATTATTTATCTATTCCTGAGAGTTTATCTTATTTTTTATTTGTTTATTTAAATGAAGTCGACCAGTTGCCTGCCCTTCCTTCCATTATCCGTCACCGAGACAAACTGAACAAAGTTCTGAGGTCGACCTTGTAAAGATAAGGATTCAGGTCTGTCTGCTGTTTACCTTTGCTCCTGCGCGCACTGCCCTTCTCTCCACATTTATGTGTTTGTTTGTTTGTCTATCTAATCTTTTGGGTTTTTATTTCTAATGAGGTCGACCAGTTGTCTATTTATTATTTTTTTTACTACGCATCAAGCTGCGCTGCTTGTCTTTGCTCCTGTGTGCTCGCGCACTCTCGCCTTTTCCACTTATTTTTATTTTTGATTTATTTTTGATTTATTTTGTCAATTTAAAAAGAAAATACGCATCGTGCTGTGCTGTTTGTGTTTGCTTGAGTGCATTCGCGCGCTCTCGCTTTCTCCACTTTACAATTTTTTTGTTATTATTTATCTATTCCTGAGAGTTTATCTTATTTTTTATTTGTTTATTTAAATGAAGTCGACCAGTTGCCTGCCCTTCCTTCCATTATCCGTCACCGAGACAAACTGAACAAAGTTCTGAGGTCGACCTTGTAAAGATAAGGATTCAGGTCTGTCTGCTGTTTACCTTTGCTCCTGCGCGCACTGCCCTTCTCTCCACATTTATGTGTTTGTTTGTTTGTCTATCTAATCTTTTGGGTTTTTATTTCTAATGAGGTCGACCAGTTGTCTATTTATTATTTTTTTTACTACGCATCAAGCTGCGCTGCTTGTCTTTGCTCCTGTGTGCTCGCGCACTCTCGCCTTTTCCACTTATTTTTATTTTTGATTTATTTTTGATTTATTTTGTCAATTTAAAAAAAAAATACGCATCGTGCTGTGCTGTTTGTGTTTGCTTGAGTGCATTCGCGCGCTCTCGCTTTCTCCACTTTACAATTTTTTTGTTATTATTTATCTATTCCTGAGAGTTTATCTTATTTTTTATTTGTTTATTTAAATGAAGTCGACCAGTTGCCTGCCCTTCCTTCCATTATCCGTCACCGAGACAAACTGAACAAAGTTCTGAGGTCGACCTTGTAAAGATAAGGATTCAGGTCTGTCTGCTGTTTACCTTTGCTCCTGCGCGCACTGCCCTTCTCTCCACATTTATGTGTTTGTTTGTTTGTCTATCTAATCTTTTGGGTTTTTATTTCTAATGAGGTCGACCAGTTGTCTATTTATTATTTTTTTTACTACGCATCAAGCTGCGCTGCTTGTCTTTGCTCCTGTGTGCTCGCGCACTCTCGCCTTTTCCACTTATTTTTATTTTTGATTTATTTTTGATTTATTTTGTCAATTTAAAAAAAAAATACGCATCGTGCTGTGCTGTTTGTGTTTGCTTGAGTGCATTCGCGCGCTCTCGCTTTCTCCACTTTACAATTTTTTTGTTATTATTTATCTATTCCTGAGAGTTTATCTTATTTTTTATTTGTTTATTTAAATGAAGTCGACCAGTTGCCTGCCCTTCCTTCCATTATCCGTCACCGAGACAAACTGAACAAAGTTCTGAGGTCGACCTTGTAAAGATAAGGATTCAGGTCTGTCTGCTGTTTACCTTTGCTCCTGCGCGCACTGCCCTTCTCTCCACATTTATGTGTTTGTTTGTTTGTCTATCTAATCTTTTGGGTTTTTATTTCTAATGAGGTCGACCAGTTGTCTATTTATTATTTTTTTTACTACGCATCAAGCTGCGCTGCTTGTCTTTGCTCCTGTGTGCTCGCGCACTCTCGCCTTTTCCACTTAATTTTTGATTTATTTTTGATTTATTTTGTCAATTTAAAAAAAAATACGCATCGTGCTGTGCTGTTTGTGTTTGCTTGAGTGCATTCGCGCGCTCTCGCTTTCTCCACTTTACAATTTTTTTGTTATTATTTATCTATTCCTGAGAGTTTATCTTATTTTTTATTTGTTTATTTAAATGAAGTCGACCAGTTGCCTGCCCTTCCTTCCATTATCCGTCACCGAGACAAACTGAACAAAGTTCTGAGGTCGACCTTGTAAAGATAAGGATTCAGGTCTGTCTGCTGTTTACCTTTGCTCCTGCGCGCACTGCCCTTCTCTCCACATTTATGTGTTTGTTTGTTTGTCTATCTAATCTTTTGGGTTTTTATTTCTAATGAGGTCGACCAGTTGTCTATTTATTATTTTTTTTACTACGCATCAAGCTGCGCTGCTTGTCTTTGCTCCTGTGTGCTCGCGCACTCTCGCCTTTTCCACTTATTTTTATTTTTGATTTATTTTTGATTTATTTTGTCAATTTAAAAAAAAAATACGCATCGTGCTGTGCTGTTTGTGTTTGCTTGAGTGCATTCGCGCGCTCTCGCTTTCTCCACTTTACAATTTTTTTGTTATTATTTATCTATTCCTGAGAGTTTATCTTATTTTTTATTTGTTTATTTAAATGAAGTCGACCAGTTGCCTGCCCTTCCTTCCATTATCCGTCACCGAGACAAACTGAACAAAGTTCTGAGGTCGACCTTGTAAAGATAAGGATTCAGGTCTGTCTGCTGTTTACCTTTGCTCCTGCGCGCACTGCCCTTCTCTCCACATTTATGTGTGTTTGTTTGTCTATCTAATCTTTTGGGTTTTTATTTCTAATGAGGTCGACCAGTTGTCTATTTATTATTTTTTTTACTACGCATCAAGCTGCGCTGCTTGTCTTTGCTCCTGTGTGCTCGCGCACTCTCGCCTTTTCCACTTATTTTTATTTTTGATTTATTTTTGATTTATTTTGTCAATTTAAAAAAAATACGCATCGTGCTGTGCTGTTTGTGTTTGCTTGAGTGCATTCGCGCGCTCTCGCTTTCTCCACTTTACAATTTTTTTTGTTATTATTTATCTATTCCTGAGAGTTTATCTTATTTTTTATTTGTTTATTTAAATGAAGTCGACCAGTTGCCTGCCCTTCCTTCCATTATCCGTCACCGAGACAAACTGAACAAAGTTCTGAGGTCGACCTTGTAAAGATAAGGATTCAGGTCTGTCTGCTGTTTACCTTTGCTCCTGCGCGCACTGCCCTTCTCTCCACATTTATGTGTTTGTTTGTTTGTCTATCTAATCTTTTGGGTTTTTATTTCTAATGAGGTCGACCAGTTGTCTATTTATTATTTTTTTTACTACGCATCAAGCTGCGCTGCTTGTCTTTGCTCCTGTGTGCTCGCGCACTCTCGCCTTTTCCACTTATTTTTATTTTTGATTTATTTTTGATTTATTTTGTCAATTTAAAAAAAAAATACGCATCGTGCTGTGCTGTTTGTGTTTGCTTGAGTGCATTCGCGCGCTCTCGCTTTCTCCACTTTACAATTTTTTTGTTATTATTTATCTATTCCTGAGAGTTTATCTTATTTTTTATTTGTTTATTTAAATGAAGTCGACCAGTTGCCTGCCCTTCCTTCCATTATCCGTCACCGAGACAAACTGAACAAAGTTCTGAGGTCGACCTTGTAAAGATAAGGATTCAGGTCTGTCTGCTGTTTACCTTTGCTCCTGCGCGCACTGCCCTTCTCTCCACATTTATGTGTTTGTTTGTTTGTCTATCTAATCTTTTGGGTTTTTATTTCTAATGAGGTCGACCAGTTGTCTATTTATGATTTTTTTTACTACGCATCAAGCTGCGCTGCTTGTCTTTGCTCCTGTGTGCTCGCGCACTCTCGCCTTTTCCACTTATTATTTTTTTTATTTTTGATTTATTTTGTCAATTTAAAAAAAAAATACGCATCGTGCTGTGCTGTTTGTGTTTGCTTGAGTGCATTCGCGCGCTCTCGCTTTCTCCACTTTACAATTTTTTTGTTATTATTTATCTATTCCTGAGAGTTTATCTTATTTTTTATTTGTTTATTTAAATGAAGTCGACCAGTTGCCTGCCCTTCCTTCCATTATCCGTCACCGAGACAAACTGAACAAAGTTCTGAGGTCGACCTTGTAAAGATAAGGATTCAGGTCTGTCTGCTGTTTACCTTTGCTCCTGCGCGCACTGCCCTTCTCTCCACATTTATGTGTTTGTTTGTTTGTCTATCTAATCTTTTGGGTTTTTATTTCTAATGAGGTCGACCAGTTGTCTATTTATTATTTTTTTTACTACGCATCAAGCTGCGCTGCTTGTCTTTGCTCCTGTGTGCTCGCGCACTCTCGCCTTTTCCACTTATTTTTATTTTTGATTTATTTTTGATTTATTTTGTCAATTTAAAAAAAAAATACGCATCGTGCTGTGCTGTTTGTGTTTGCTTGAGTGCATTCGCGCGCTCTCGCTTTCTCCACTTTACAATTTTTTTGTTATTATTTATCTATTCCTGAGAGTTTATCTTATTTTTTATTTGTTTATTTAAATGAAGTCGACCAGTTGCCTGCCCTTCCTTCCATTATCCGTCACCGAGACAAACTGAACAAAGTTCTGAGGTCGACCTTGTAAAGATAAGGATTCAGGTCTGTCTGCTGTTTACCTTTGCTCCTGCGCGCACTGCCCTTCTCTCCACATTTATGTGTTTGTTTGTTTGTCTATCTAATCTTTTGGGTTTTTATTTCTAATGAGGTCGACCAGTTGTCTATTTATTATTTTTTTTACTACGCATCAAGCTGCGCTGCTTGTCTTTGCTCCTGTGTGCTCGCGCACTCTCGCCTTTTCCACTTATTTTTATTTTTGATTTATTTTGTCAATTTTAAAAAAAAAATACGCATCGTGCTGTGCTGTTTGTGTTTGCTTGAGTGCATTCGCGCGCTCTCGCTTTCTCCACTTTACAATTTTTTTGTTATTATTTATCTATTCCTGAGAGTTTATCTTATTTTTTATTTGTTTATTTAAATGAAGTCGACCAGTTGCCTGCCCTTCCTTCCATTATCCGTCACCGAGACAAACTGAACAAAGTTCTGAGGTCGACCTTGTAAAGATAAGGATTCAGGTCTGTCTGCTGTTTACCTTTGCTCCTGCGCGCACTGCCCTTCTCTCCACATTTATGTGTTTGTTTGTTTGTCTATCTAATCTTTTGGGTTTTTATTTCTAATGAGGTCGACCAGTTGTCTATTTATTATTTTTTTTACTACGCATCAAGCTGCGCTGCTTGTCTTTGCTCCTGTGTGCTCGCGCACTCTCGCCTTTTCCACTTATTTTTATTTTTGATTTATTTTTGATTTATTTTGTCAATTTTAAAAAAAAATACGCATCGTGCTGTGCTGTTTGTGTTTGCTTGAGTGCATTCGCGCGCTCTCGCTTTCTCCACTTTACAATTTTTTTGTTATTATTTATCTATTCCTGAGAGTTTATCTTATTTTTTATTTGTTTATTTAAATGAAGTCGACCAGTTGCCTGCCCTTCCTTCCATTATCCGTCACCGAGACAAACTGAACAAAGTTCTGAGGTCGACCTTGTAAAGATAAGGATTCAGGTCTGTCTGCTGTTTACCTTTGCTCCTGCGCGCACTGCCCTTCTCTCCACATTTATGTGTTTGTTTGTTTGTCTATCTAATCTTTTGGGTTTTTATTTCTAATGAGGTCGACCAGTTGTCTATTTATTATTTTTTTTACTACGCATCAAGCTGCGCTGCTTGTCTTTGCTCCTGTGTGCTCGCGCACTCTCGCCTTTTCCACTTATTTTTATTTTTGATTTATTTTTGATTTATTTTGTCAATTTAAAAAAAAATACGCATCGTGCTGTGCTGTTTGTGTTTGCTTGAGTGCATTCGCGCGCTCTCGCTTTCTCCACTTTACAATTTTTTTGTTATTATTTATCTATTCCTGAGAGTTTATCTTATTTTTTATTTGTTTATTTAAATGAAGTCGACCAGTTGCCTGCCCTTCCTTCCATTATCCGTCACCGAGACAAACTGAACAAAGTTCTGAGGTCGACCTTGTAAAGATAAGGATTCAGGTCTGTCTGCTGTTTACCTTTGCTCCTGCGCGCACTGCCCTTCTCTCCACATTTATGTGTTTGTTTGTTTGTCTATCTAATCTTTTGGGTTTTTATTTCTAATGAGGTCGACCAGTTGTCTATTTATGATTTTTTTTACTACGCATCAAGCTGCGCTGCTTGTCTTTGCTCCTGTGTGCTCGCGCACTCTCGCCTTTTCCACTTATTTTTATTTTTGATTTATTTTGTCAATTTAAAAAAAAATACGCATCGTGCTGTGCTGTTTGTGTTTGCTTGAGTGCATTCGCGCGCTCTCGCTTTCTCCACTTTACAATTTTTTTGTTATTATTTATCTATTCCTGAGAGTTTATCTTATTTTTTATTTGTTTATTTAAATGAAGTCGACCAGTTGCCTGCCCTTCCTTCCATTATCCGTCACCGAGACAAACTGAACAAAGTTCTGAGGTCGACCTTGTAAAGATAAGGATTCAGGTCTGTCTGCTGTTTACCTTTGCTCCTGCGCGCACTGCCCTTCTCTCCACATTTATGTGTTTGTTTGTTTGTCTATCTAATCTTTTGGGTTTTTATTTCTAATGAGGTCGACCAGTTGTCTATTTATTATTTTTTTTACTACGCATCAAGCTGCGCTGCTTGTCTTTGCTCCTGTGTGCTCGCGCACTCTCGCCTTTTCCACTTATTTTTATTTTTGATTTATTTTTGATTTATTTTGTCAATTTAAAAAAGAAAATACGCATCGTGCTGTGCTGTTTGTGTTTGCTTGAGTGCATTCGCGCGCTCTCGCTTTCTCCACTTTACAATTTTTTTTGTTATTATTTATCTATTCCTGAGAGTTTATCTTATTTTTTATTTGTTTATTTAAATGAAGTCGACCAGTTGCCTGCCCTTCCTTCCATTATCCGTCACCGAGACAAACTGAACAAAGTTCTGAGGTCGACCTTGTAAAGATAAGGATTCAGGTCTGTCTGCTGTTTACCTTTGCTCCTGCGCGCACTGCCCTTCTCTCCACATTTATGTGTTTGTTTGTTTGTCTATCTAATCTTTTGGGTTTTTATTTCTAATGAGGTCGACCAGTTGTCTATTTATTATTTTTTTTACTACGCATCAAGCTGCGCTGCTTGTCTTTGCTCCTGTGTGCTCGCGCACTCTCGCCTTTTCCACTTATTTTTATTTTTGATTTATTTTTGATTTATTTTGTCAATTTTAAAAAAAAATACGCATCGTGCTGTGCTGTTTGTGTTTGCTTGAGTGCATTCGCGCGCTCTCGCTTTCTCCACTTTACAATTTTTTTGTTATTATTTATCTATTCCTGAGAGTTTATCTTATTTTTTATTTGTTTATTTAAATGAAGTCGACCAGTTGCCTGCCCTTCCTTCCATTATCCGTCACCGAGACAAACTGAACAAAGTTCTGAGGTCGACCTTGTAAAGATAAGGATTCAGGTCTGTCTGCTGTTTACCTTTGCTCCTGCGCGCACTGCCCTTCTCTCCACATTTATGTGTTTGTTTGTTTGTCTATCTAATCTTTTGGGTTTTTATTTCTAATGAGGTCGACCAGTTGTCTATTTATTGATTTTTTTTACTACGCATCAAGCTGCGCTGCTTGTCTTTGCTCCTGTGTGCTCGCGCACTCTCGCCTTTTCCACTTATTTTTATTTTTGATTTATTTTTGATTTATTTTGTCAATTTAAAAAAAAAATACGCATCGTGCTGTGCTGTTTGTGTTTGCTTGAGTGCATTCGCGCGCTCTCGCTTTCTCCACTTTACAATTTTTTTGTTATTATTTATCTATTCCTGAGAGTTTATCTTATTTTTTATTTGTTTATTTAAATGAAGTCGACCAGTTGCCTGCCCTTCCTTCCATTATCCGTCACCGAGACAAACTGAACAAAGTTCTGAGGTCGACCTTGTAAAGATAAGGATTCAGGTCTGTCTGCTGTTTACCTTTGCTCCTGCGCGCACTGCCCTTCTCTCCACATTTATGTGTTTGTTTGTTTGTCTATCTAATCTTTTGGGTTTTTATTTCTAATGAGGTCGACCAGTTGTCTATTTATGATTTTTTTTACTACGCATCAAGCTGCGCTGCTTGTCTTTGCTCCTGTGTGCTCGCGCACTCTCGCCTTTTCCACTTATTTTTATTTTTGATTTATTTTGTCAATTTTAAAAAAAAATACGCATCGTGCTGTGCTGTTTGTGTTTGCTTGAGTGCATTCGCGCGCTCTCGCTTTCTCCACTTTACAATTTTTTTGTTATTATTTATCTATTCCTGAGAGTTTATCTTATTTTTTATTTGTTTATTTAAATGAAGTCGACCAGTTGCCTGCCCTTCCTTCCATTATCCGTCACCGAGACAAACTGAACAAAGTTCTGAGGTCGACCTTGTAAAGATAAGGATTCAGGTCTGTCTGCTGTTTACCTTTGCTCCTGCGCGCACTGCCCTTCTCTCCACATTTATGTGTTTGTTTGTTTGTCTATCTAATCTTTTGGGTTTTTATTTCTAATGAGGTCGACCAGTTGTCTATTTATTATTTTTTTTACTACGCATCAAGCTGCGCTGCTTGTCTTTGCTCCTGTGTGCTCGCGCACTCTCGCCTTTTCCACTTATTTTTATTTTTGATTTATTTTTGATTTATTTTGTCAATTTAAAAAAAAAATACGCATCGTGCTGTGCTGTTTGTGTTTGCTTGAGTGCATTCGCGCGCTCTCGCTTTCTCCACTTTACAATTTTTTTGTTATTATTTATCTATTCCTGAGAGTTTATCTTATTTTTTATTTGTTTATTTAAATGAAGTCGACCAGTTGCCTGCCCTTCCTTCCATTATCCGTCACCGAGACAAACTGAACAAAGTTCTGAGGTCGACCTTGTAAAGATAAGGATTCAGGTCTGTCTGCTGTTTACCTTTGCTCCTGCGCGCACTGCCCTTCTCTCCACATTTATGTGTTTGTTTGTTTGTCTATCTAATCTTTTGGGTTTTTATTTCTAATGAGGTCGACCAGTTGTCTATTTATTATTTTTTTTACTACGCATCAAGCTGCGCTGCTTGTCTTTGCTCCTGTGTGCTCGCGCACTCTCGCCTTTTCCACTTATTTTTATTTTTGATTTATTTTTATTTATTTTGTCAATTTTAAAAAAAAATACGCATCGTGCTGTGCTGTTTGTGTTTGCTTGAGTGCATTCGCGCGCTCTCGCTTTCTCCACTTTACAATTTTTTTGTTATTATTTATCTATTCCTGAGAGTTTATCTTATTTTTTATTTGTTTATTTAAATGAAGTCGACCAGTTGCCTGCCCTTCCTTCCATTATCCGTCACCGAGACAAACTGAACAAAGTTCTGAGGTCGACCTTGTAAAGATAAGGATTCAGGTCTGTCTGCTGTTTACCTTTGCTCCTGCGCGCACTGCCCTTCTCTCCACATTTATGTGTTTGTTTGTTTGTCTATCTAATCTTTTGGGTTTTTATTTCTAATGAGGTCGACCAGTTGTCTATTTATGATTTTTTTTACTACGCATCAAGCTGCGCTGCTTGTCTTTGCTCCTGTGTGCTCGCGCACTCTCGCCTTTTCCACTTAATTTTATTTTTGATTTATTTTGTCAATTTTAAAAAAAAATACGCATCGTGCTGTGCTGTTTGTGTTTGCTTGAGTGCATTCGCGCGCTCTCGCTTTCTCCACTTTACAATTTTTTTGTTATTATTTATCTATTCCTGAGAGTTTATCTTATTTTTTATTTGTTTATTTAATTGAAGTCGACCAGTTGCCTGCCCTTCCTTCCATTATCCGTCACCGAGACAAACTGAACAAAGTTCTGAGGTCGACCTTGTAAAGATAAGGATTCAGGTCTGTCTGCTGTTTACCTTTGCTCCTGCGCGCACTGCCCTTCTCTCCACATTTATGTGTTTGTTTGTTTGTCTATCTAATCTTTTGGGTTTTTATTTCTAATGAGGTCGACCAGTTGTCTATTTATGATTTTTTTTATTACGCATCAAGCTGCGCTGCTTGTCTTTGCTCCTGTGTGCTCGCGCACTCTCGCCTTTTCCACTTAATTTTATTTTTGATTTATTTTGTCAATAAAAAAAAATACGCATCGTGCTGTGCTGTTTGTGTTTGCTTGAGTGCATTCGCGCGCTCTCGCTTTCTCCACTTTACAATTT
>NW_025959854.1:0-27687 GCF_023159225.1 Perognathus longimembris pacificus | reverse complement strand
AACCCAGCATGGTCTGCGTTGTGAATGCAGGTGCCTTTTACCTGGGAGGAGCAAGGATACGCCTCCACGTTTTTGAAAGTGTAGATTCCCATCAAATGTATTACTATATTTAACAGTGTTATTGGGTTCGCAGATCAATGATTAAAGAGACCATTCAGTCAGATGGCAATCGGGAAATCAACAAGTTATTTTTTTTGTTATTTTTGGCCAGTCCTGGGGCTTGGACTCGGGGCCTGAACACTGTCCCTAGCTTCTTTTTTTGCTCAAGGCTAGCCCTCTGCCACTTGAGCCACAGCACCACTTCTGGCCGTTTTCTGTATATGTGGTGCTGGGGAATTGAACCCAGGGACAATCTGGGATATAAAGAATTTGAGCGAGAAAGTACAGGCAGGGTCAAGGCTGGAACCTCAAGATGGAGCTGAGAGCCATCTCAGAAGGCTGCTTATAAGCCCCAAACCACAGGAATTTCCTCTTTATTCTAACTATAGGAGTCAGTCACACACAGTTCAGGGTGTCTTGACCTTTACTGGAAATCACATGACCATCAGGTGATAAAACAGGATGCAACTCTGCAGTGGGAGGGAGGAGGGGAGTAGGGGAGGAGGGGATGAGGGGATGAGGGGAGGAGGGCTCACAGGTGTGGACAATACCCAGCCAATCAAAACAAGTTCAAAACAAGAATGATAAGTACAGCTCAGGACAGGTTACATTAAACAATGCCAATCATAGTTGTTCAAAGCTAGTGCCAGTCGATAATCATTGATCTGCATTTACATCATTTCAAAAGCACTTTCAAAATTTCAATGCTATATTTGCTGTATACCAGATACCCAGGTGGGCCTCGATCCCACAACAACAGTCAGCAGCACTCAGTCTATCAGGCTAGGAGTCTTTCATTCAGATGTGCTCAGTATCTGCTCACTGCCACACGTACCACATGCAGGTGATAGCAACAGAGTTACAGAAGTGGAACTGGCATTTAGTGATCACAAATAGCAATTCCAGTAAAACTCTGGTGAATAAAGCACTGAACCATTAAGGCATTCATTAAAGCAATGAAAATACTCCTTAATACTTGGTTCTGGGTGTGACTGGTATTTAATGAGGACCCATCTAACTTCTTTAAAACATGCAAATGGAGTAAGGATCAGGCTTGATCTCTCTCCTTCCTTTCTTTTGCAGGCTCCAGCAGCTCCTGGTCCACCTGGTTTTGGCTCTTGTTATTTGACTCAGGTTTGCCCCTCCCAAGGTCAACTACCTTGTCTAAGCCTGCTGTTTCTAGGGACCCAAAAAAGGAGGCTCCCCTGTGCCTTTTACTAGGTTTCCACAAGTTGACTAAAGATTTGAAAGGACACCCATGGAGGTCTCAGCATCATCTCTGGGCTCTCACCTCAGAAGGGGCCCAATCCAATTCCTCTGGATTCTCCTATTGGCTGTCTTTTGCCTAACCTGGAGTCACTAAACTCTGGGACCTAAAGCCTCCTAAGCTCATATGTGTAAGGTCACCCTGGGAGGCTCCATGCAGATGCCCCCACCGGTTTAATTCTGAGCCCAGGATCAGAGTTACCTAGGTAACTGACACACATCCAATCCACCTGGCCAGATCTCCTGCCTTTCTCTATATAAACTATGTATGTAGAAGTGGTAGTGTGGCTCAAAGTGTTAGAGCAGTAGCCTTGAGTGAAAGAGCTCAAGGACAGGACCCCAGGTCCTGAGTTCAAGCCCTACAACCACCACCAACAAAACTATGTATGTCTGCAATCATCTAGGTCATTCACCAGCAAATTCAGTGCAGTGTCTCCTTGTATCTTGAAGTGGCTATGTTCTGTCTACAGCCAGGCATAAAAATATTTAACAATAACTGACACACACACACACACACACACACACACACATTCACACATTGACAGTCCTGGGGCTTGGGATTCAGGGCCTATGCACTATCCCTGGCTTCTTTTTGTTCAAGGCTAGCACTCTACCTCTTGAGCCACAGTACCACTTCTACCCTTTTCTGTTTATGTGGTGCTGAGGAATTGAATCCAGTGCTGCATGCATGGTAGGGAAGCACTCTACCATTAAGCCACATTCCTAGCCCACAACTATACATTTTTTTAAAGCACATTTCTGTCACTTTACTAGGATAAACTCCACCTATCATACAATGCTAATGCTGATATTCTCCTTGCAATGCACTGGCATTTCCTTCTTCATCCAGAAGCACATGAAACACATTGTGAGAAGATCTATAAGCTCCAGGACTGAAGGAGAGTTAAGAGCAAGGCTGTGAACAATTCAATCTTCTTCTCTGAAGCACTGAAACCCCAAATGCAATTGCTAGCTTTTTTTTCTTCAACCTTCTAAATAAAAAAGAAATTATCTCCAATACATATTCCATATTCACCACCTATGCTTACAACTTTATACTCTCTTTGTTAAATTAAAATGCAAACAATACCTGTGACCTTAGTAGTTAGGCATTCTAATAATTATTATTTGCTATATCAAAGAATTAACTTCACTACAAACAACAAGGGGAAAACTGAAAAACTGTAAACACATTCTCTCATGATTATATCTCATTCTTTTATCATCTACGTTGCAGAAAAATACTCTCTGGCTGTAATGAGGAATATATATATATTTATATATATGATATTTATATGATATTTATATATCATATATTTTATACATTTACATATGACATATCTGTATATCCTATATAATACACTATATATAATATGCAATATATGATGTGTATAATATATTATGCAGATTGTACATTACACATATTATATATAATATTATAGATTTATATGTATATTATACAATTCTACATAAAATCCATAGTTTATAAACAATATTTTGATTTATAACCTAAAGATGCTAAATTTGATTTAGTAGGATATCTGAAACAGCTTCCAAATATTTAGTACTAATTTAATCCTAGGAAATTGGAAGGGAATACCAAAATCGAGAGACACAGGGTAAAAAAAGACAAACAACTACAAAAGTAATACTTGCAAAAACTGTTTGGTGTAAATGAACTGAACAACTCATGGTGGGGGAGGGAGAAAAAGGGGGAGGGAGGGAATGAGGGATAAGGTAACAAACAGTACAAGAAATGTATCCAATGCCTAATGTATGAAACTGTAACCTCTCTGTAATTCAGTTTGATAAAATATATATAATAAATATAAAATAAAAATAAAAAAATACATTAAGTAAATTTCCACTGGTTTAATCTAAAGAAATCTGACTCTATAAAATCTTGAACAACTTTAAGAAATTATTCAAGTTTATTTAGAAAAATACTGATTGGATATGATGAGAATGAAAACATAAATTTCATATTATGCTTTTCAGAGTTCAATATATTTTCTTAGATATAACATTTTAATGGATATATTGTCATTGTCTTCCTTGTATTGTTCCTTTTCATATGAATAATATAGTTTTAAAAACGTGATCATATTTTCATTATATGACAATAAAATCAGGATATTTGGCCTACATGGTGGGCTTTTTTTCAACTTTTTTTTTTTTGTTTTATTTAAGTGCACATCTTCCTAAAATTCCTGACTTTAGTCCCAGCTTAAATTTTCACATGTTAAGCCACCTCATGATGTGAATAAATTCCTTCTGTTCATTTTTGTTTTAGTATTTAATTAGAAGATAAACATTTACTCCTTTCATATGCTTTGCGATATTCCTGAATCCTTTCATAAATTTTGTTTATAACTGTAATAAATTATGTTAATTTAATCTTGACATGGAAACTGATTTTTATATGTGCAATCAGTGTACAAGTCTTGATAACTATTTTAAGAATTACTTTCAATGTCCTTTTTGTCTTTTGTTTTGAAATAACTTATGTAAAATAATTAAAAATGTCATAATCTCATCCATTACTCAGGGTGGGAACTTCCCAGTATACTTTGGAAATTATTATAAATTTCTCTCAAATATTCTCCAATTTTGATTAATGAAAACTTCAGAAAAATCAATGTAATCACTAATATAAACCAATACCCCCATAAACAAAAGTGGTCAATAGGCCTGCATATAAACTCATTAAATAAGATGGGTTATATTGTGTTCAATGATTACAATACAATTAGTTGAGGGAGAATCGGTTTCTCTTTATAAATATTTTCTTTGAAGTACCATGTCTGTCTGATGAGGAATTCTTTTCATTACTGTCTGAACGTAAAATGGCTTTGTTAGTTACATTTTACCCTGAGAGTAATTAATTTTCACACCCATTTGTTGAAAAGAAAAAGAAAACTGATTGTCATTTGGTACTTAGCAATCAAGTAGTTTACAGAAATAGAAGATTCATTTTAGCTCCCTGACCTATGTATGAAAAACTAATTCTGCACTGCAAAAAAAAAAAAAAGAATTTTTAAAATAAATTAATGAGATATGCCCAGGCAAAACAAATTTTACCTTTTAAATGTTCAACTTGCCACTTCTGTCTAAGCAAACATTCAAGCTCAGGATCTAAGCCGTGTCGTCCCTGTTTTAACAAAAATCTCCTTTTCCTTTTGTGCCTTTCATTATCATTTTTGGCAAATCTAACCTTCAGGTTCTTAGGGATAAATTCTGTCTTAACTTTTCCACTTGGCCCACTGTAATAAAACGTTCCTCTTTTTTTTGCCTCTCCAACTCAGCATATTTTCCACTGAATAAATGGGGAATTATTCTATGATCCAACAGTTCTAGAAAATTCATATGTGGGTCAAAATCATATATACGTTTTCATACAGCATAAACACACAGGTACACACACATATTCATCTTTTTGCTAATTGAAAATTCACTGTCACCACAATGATCTGGACCCTTATTATTATTTTTTTCATCTATAGCGTCCATCCCCTTGTCACAAAACCAGCAAATTTTGAACACTGTGCAGCAAGTAATATTCTACCCTAAATTCTTACCTTTGAAATTCACACCTATATTAGTTTACATCCCCCCATCCTACATTCTTTTAAAGATTCATCCTTTTTCCTCCTCACACCTTGGGTTTGTGGTCAGGACATTGAACTTTTTATGTAGTGCATAGTGTCTCTTTACCCCATTCATTATTAGTTGTTGGTACCTATGGCAGAGAAGGAAATTTCCTTCAACCTTGCATTTTTACCTGTGACCATTATCCTCTTACCCAATCCCTACAAAAAATAGTTTAAATTAACCATCTCTAGCACATACATCCCGAACACTGCTGCACACTAGCTTCTGACATTTTTCACAAGAACATTTCTTTCACTGACGTTTTGAACTAATTTCTGACAACTGAAGTGCACTTCTATCTATAACACATCTCTTTCAGTGACAGTCTAACTTTCTTCAACTCTCACTCATTCAATGATGTGCCTCTGCCTTCCTTTATCATTACTCCTAAAGCCCTACTTTTTGTCAGTATTCTGCACTATTGTCACTCTTTTCCATCTACACCTGCTTCTACGTAGTCTTCTATGACAATAATTCCTTTGTAGCATGCTATAATTCCCAAGTCTACATTTGTCATCCAAATATCTCCTATGTATTTCATATCCAGTATCAAAAAACAAAATGTTTGAATTTTCTCAAAGCTAATACTTGATATGTATGTAAAAAGCTTGGCCCATTTCCACAACCAATGACGTATTTGCTAAGACTTTCTTTTCTGAATCAGCATCTTTTTTTTTTTTTTTTTTTTTTTTGGCCAGTCCTGGGCCTTGGACTCAGGGCCTGAGCACTGTCCCTGGCTTCTTCCCGCTCAAGGCTAGCACTCTGCCACCTGAGCCACAGCGCCCCTTCTGGCCGTTTTCCATAAATGTGGTGCTGGGGAATCGAACCCAGAGCTTCAAGTGTAGGAGGCAAGCACTCTTGCCACTAGGCCATATTCCCAGCCCCTCAGCATCATTTTTAATCTGTCAGATATGTTAAGAATTATTTAATTTTCTCTCTTCTTTCAATATAGATGTGGCCATTAAGTTTTAATGAATTTGTCAAATGAGCACAAGTGTTTATATATGAAACAACTTAAAATGTTTCCAAATAACATGCAATAACTCTTTTTTTTTTTGGCCAGTCCTGGGCCTTGAACTCAGGGCCTGAGCACTGTCCCTGGCTTCCTTTTTGCTCAAGGCTAGCACTCTGCCACTTGAGCCACAGCGCCACTTCTGGCCGTTTTCTGTATATGTGGTGCTGGGGAATCAAACCCAGGGCCTCATGTATACAAGGCAAGCACTCTTGCCACTAGGCCATATCCCCAGCCCCAACATGCAATAACTCTTAAAATGAGACTTCTGTGAATAAACTGCTAACTTAAAGGATATATATGATTCATATATTTTTTCTTTTTTAAAAAGAATATTAATAATGCACAGTAAATTGATACTAGATAAACAAATAAATTGATAGGTGAATGATAGATGAATAATGATAGGTATAAACAATACTTCATATAATTTAATGTCTTATAAACTCCATTTGGTTTCTTAACATGCATTAGGAATTTTTACAAAAATACTCAAATATCTAGTTAACAAGGGATACGGAATAAAATGATAATTTGTCATTTTCCTTGCAGCAAGGCATGTAGATGTACTGCAAAATTTAAACCAAGTGTGTGGTGACTTTATCTATATAACAAAACTCTACTCTGCATTGTGTTGTCCATTTCCTCTGCTTCTATAACAAGACTCACAACTCGGGATGATTTGAGAGAATCTGGCTGCCTATTGTTTCTGTGGGGCAGTCCTGACATTCCATCCTTAAACTGAATGCTGCTAGACTAATT
This sequence comes from Perognathus longimembris pacificus, assembly GCF_023159225.1. Classification (NCBI taxonomy): domain Eukaryota; kingdom Metazoa; phylum Chordata; class Mammalia; order Rodentia; family Heteromyidae; genus Perognathus; species Perognathus longimembris. The sequence goes on along the minus strand of NW_025959854.1, from coordinate 20,897 downwards.
TGTAAGGAATGAACAATTTCAGTTTTGCCTAAATACTATTATTTTAGGCTATCTTATTTGCAGCTGAATTTTGCTCTGATGAATACATCACAGTTTTGGCTAGTTTGTAAAGAACAGAAAAGCTTCCAATTCTACACCACATTTTCCCATGGTAATGGAAGGTTGTATCATTGCTGGACAGAGCAGCAGCATTGATAAATATACTACATTGCCTCCTTATCTAGACTTTTAAAAAATTAATTACTTTTGGATGCCACAACCACTGAATGCAGGATAGGATTCATGACATAATATCCCAGACTTCTGATAATTGAATGCCTAATTATTTAGATGATATTCTTTCTCCATCCAGAATCTTCCATCCAAACCAGTTAATGTTCTTTCTTTAGATATATGGCAATCCATACCACGGGAAATGCTTCCAAAGTCACCAGCAGATGTCTGTAACTTTACAAAGCATCAAACTCTAATGTGTACTGTTTTTGCTCTTTGTCAGGCAGCACTCAGTACCAGAGAAAGTCTGTACACATTTCAAATTTTAGGATACTCCTTTACTTCAGTGCCCTTATGTACAATAATTAAATAAAGTAAGGTTACTTTCCCATAATCACTTAAGTGCTAGTGGAATAGATCCAATCTGAGATAGCTACTAAATGTTAAGTAAATAGTGTGTATGGTATGGAGAGACTGGCCTAGCAGGTGATTCACATCCAGGTCAGATGGAATGACTCAATCCAATATTATATTCTGTTTCTATGAGGGAAACACAACTTAAATCCCACTTTACCAATTACTTATTTTGAGAATTTTCTATCTGCTGTGGTAAGATTTTGGGTGAACCCCTGTAAATGAAACTGGGGAAAGTGAAACTGTGAAAGAAGGGATCCTGGGCTACTGAACCAATTGATTTGTGACAAGTGTTGCCTTGTTCTATGCATTAATAGGGCTAGATTACTCCAAAATTACTTTCAATGGCAAGCTCTAGATTGAGCATGAAAGAGGCTCCTGGGAAGGTGACCCTTTTATGTTCTTTTTTTTTGCTGGATGCTTTCTCAGCCCAGCAAGTTCAGTTACAATCCTTTCCTCCAAACTCCTAACTCCCGGATCAAATCAACTGATACGTTTTTCTTAAAATACATTTATCCTAAAGGGTTTATTCATCAGTAGCTGGGCTAGGTAAATCGTAGAATACAAAAGAACTATCGAGGATGGTATTTTTAAATGAACATTGCCAGACATTATTAATCAGAAGTCAAAGTGCTGAGGAAATAGGTAATCCAGCAGTAATAGGTTGACAGAAAGTGTCTTAGAACATGAACTTTTTGAGAGTTCGGGTTGTTTTATTTATCAAATTATGCTCAACAGCTAGCACATCGTCAATGGCTCAATAAATACTTTTTAAGAGGAAAATTGTTCAGCACTTGTAGGAAGTGGAAATTGTCAGGAGCCCTGATGTCAATTTAATCAACATAGATACAAGGATTGACATATTGTTGTACAAAATTTAAGATACCTTTTCTATACCTTGACTCCATAAAGGGTTTTATATTTAGAGCAGTGATAAAAGTATGCTCCTTATTAAAAGACAATATTCATTTCCCTGTAATTGGAATTAAATGTGTATGGATATCTGTGAATGTCAACAGTTTTTCATACATGGAACATTTAATACTGACCAATCTTATATACTACATGCAAAATATGTCCATGTAACACTTTGTTTTGGTATATAAGATAAAAAATTTTATATTTTCTAGCTTTAGTAAGAGAACATATAGTGAGTTGACAATACTGAAATTGATTTTAAAAATTAAATATCTATTTAATATCCTGATAAAAAATGTCCTCAGTCCTAGATATTCTTCCCAGTTGTCTAATTAACCAATATCACAAAAAGTGTTGTCTTTGTTTATAAATCAAAGCTTTCTGAGTTTTATAGAATAAAAAATAATAAATCAAACAAAATATATATAATTATTGACTATGAAAAATGCCTTAACTAAAATAAAACATTAAATTGATGCCTATTAATAGAATTTTTTTTCTGTTTTGGTGGACGATGTTTGGCATTGTGGGGGGAGGGAAGCAGGGATGTTTGCTTTGATTTTACTGGGCTTAGACTCAGGGACTGTTTTCTTGCTCTGTTTTTTTTTGCTCATAGTTGGTGCTATATCAAGAGAGTCACACCTCTTTTTCATACTTTTATCCAGTTAGCTGGAGGGACTCAAGTGTCTCTTATTTTTATCCACTCATATGTGCTTCTAACCAAGATCTTTAGATCTCAGCCTAGTGAGTATCTAGTATTCTAAGTCTGAGCCACCAACACCAGTAATATACATATATATACCTTTATATATATAACTGTTTATAAAACATGAGCTACTAGTACTTATTCCTCTTACCAGCTTGAGCTAAAAGTACATGTGAATCTTACTTCATTGACCAAGTTTGCATCAGGGTCATCTCCATAGTTGCAATCCCTAGTACAGCATATAATTTTCAATAAGAGACTTCGCCCCCCTTTTCTGCTATTTTCATTCCTCATTTTTTATCTATGTCCTTGCCAGATTGCATTCACATGTCCTAAGCCACATGTGACTTGGGTTTTCATTTTCCTTCTTAGTAGACCTTGAAATTCCCTTCTTATTGTCAAAATTCAGTTTGAGATTACCATTAACCGTGAAGGCTTCATGACTAATGTCTTAGGGTGATACATTGTAAGTCTGTGCCATAATAAACGCCTTCCATTTGAAATGGCCTCTCTTAAAAATAACAATTTCTTCCTTCTCTGGAGTGAATTCTAATATGGACTTGAGTACAGATTAGAGTCTGTTGACTTAGACACAAGTTTTGAGAGCATGATTTTATGGTTGGACTAACAGGCTATAATTTATTACAAAATGACTCTTAAAATGATTGAATATGTACAACCACACACTCTCAGTCTTCTAAGCCTTGGGTTCATTTTAAATATTGGATAAACCTGAGAATGTATAAGAAATATGATGTATGAGAATTCATACTTCAAAAAATATTACAACTAAATCTGGTTAAATATGTGTGAAAATTGGCTTGAGTACATTTTACTTGCTACACTAAACTGATATAACAAATAAGCTTTTCTAAATTATTTCATACAGGAAAAAAAACCAATGATAAAATATTTGTGCCCAAATGTTACATTGCCCAAACAATGTAATTTGTAGCCATTTCCAGGCCCTAGAAACTAACAGTGCATTTTACAGGATGTCTTGTTTTATCTAAGAAACATATATTCATCATATTTTTTCCTCTTCATAAAGCAAAATTGTTCCAAGATTGAGTGTGTGTGTGTGTGTGTGTGTGTGTGTGTGTGTGTGTGTGTGTGTACTGGGCCAAAATTATTATGCACTCTTCCTTCTGTCATCTGTTCTGTGTTCCTGGGCCACAAATATGGAAAGGAGAGGTGATCTCTGCTGTGTCACTCGTGCACACAGCAAGGGTCAGAATTACATTTAATTTTTGTCTCAAAGTGGTGTCAGCCATATTACAGGACCAGAATGGCAAGATTCAAGCTGTGTTTACAAAGCAAAAATAATGGAGGGCCATTACTAGGTTCTTAAAACTCCTTTTATCCCAAGAGCACACACTGGAGTGTTTATCTGCCACTTGTTCAGAGCAGAAATGGAAAAAAAAAAAAAAGGAGTGAGTAGATTTTTCTCTCAAACTTGAGCTCTCTTTTATTTTCCCCACAAGCATTCATGAATTAAGTGACATAAGTATAAGTAAATCTTCATGTTGATCTCTCCAACGAGACACAATTTAGCAAAATACACAAAGCACTGTTATTGGGTACCTGCTTGAATTTTACTTTAACAATCATTTTATAGAAAAAATGGTCAATATAAAAAATAACACCAGAGAAATCCAATCAATGCTGAATAAATAATTCTCTTTGGCTTAATGTAATTGGAACAAAATTTGCATTTAATTCCTAGTAAATTTATTATACAAAAGCTTACAGATCAGAATGAATCTGAATAAACCAGGAAACTCATATCACTGCAAATTTGTTTGAATCTTATTTTAGCACTGAATACTATGCACATAGTAGTAGTTTTTCAGGACTAAAACATTGTACCACTCCTAAATATTAACAAGTATTTATATATCTAATGAGTCATGGTTTCAATTGGCTGTCTTCTTCCTCAAAAATCTATTACATTTGCAATTAAAACAATATAAACAATTTATAGTATACTCCTACATTCTACATTGTTCTGTTGCATTCCAAAATGTGTGATTCACTAAAGCCATTTTCCTTAGGCATTGAGAAGGGTGTTAGCATAATTTAAAAAGAATGTTTCTGAAAGGATTCCATTGTAATTGAAGACAAAATCTCTATCAAGAATTCTTTGTTAATTTACATTACTATAACTTGCTTTCTAGATATGCTCACTTAATTTTATACAAATCTCTACCACCACATATCAAATATTGGTTTATTAGGATGATAAAATTATTTTATACTTAAACAACTTCATTTTTATCATAAGCTTCAAAATAGAAATGTTCAGTATCAAATATCATGTTTTAGGGTTTAAAATAATTAATTTAGATAGAATGTAATGTCTGAAAGTATTTTGGCATTGGTATTGTATAATCATATTTCAGACCTCAAAAATATTTATGAATGTTTCTTCAGTGAAGTACATTAATCACATGTTACTCCCAATTTTTTTTAGGGAGGCCGTAGATAGGTAAAATATTTGTTTAAGAAAAAATCAAATTGTGAAGTGAATTACATGATTAGATATTTCAACCACCAAACATACCTATTTATTACTGTAAACATAGGTATAAATAATATTGTAAGAAATTAGAAAGTTAATTATTTGGTACTTAGACTTTGCTTGCTATTTTAACAAACCATCAACAAATAAGTTAACCATTTGTTTCATTGGCAATGGCTATGAGTAACAAATTTCTGAATAAAAAAATTTATCAGGTATTTGACATTAGAAAAAAAATAAGAAAGAAAGGAAGAAACTTAAGTGGTTGAGCCAGATGCCCTAGGCTCATGACCATAATCTTTGCTACTCAGAAGACCGGCCTGGAGAAGCTGGAGGTTTGGGGCTAGCCGGGGCTGAAATGTCTTCTAGCTAGATTCGGCCTACAAAACAACCAGAAAACGCAGGGCTGTTATGACTCAGTTATGAAGTGCCAGATATATAATCATGAGGCCATGAGATAAAACACAACGTGGAAGGAGGAACATACCTAGCTACTGGTATTTTTAAACTGCCTATCTATCAGTAGTAATCTGACTTCTTTTTTTTTTTTTTTTTTGGCCAGTCCTGGGGCTTGGACTCAGGGCCTGAGCACTGTCCCTGGCTTCTTTTTGCTCAAGGCTAGCACTCTGCCACTTGAGCCACAGCGCCACTTCTGGCCATTTTCTGTATATGTGGTGCTGGGGAATTGAACCCAGGGCCTCATGTATATGAGGCAGGCACTCTTGCCACTAGGCCATATCCCCAGCCCCGTAATCTGACTTCTTAAGAGTGAAGTTTTGTTAGTATTATAAAAATCTGTGCATAGAAAATAGAACTTATAAAAGAAAATTGGGCATGGAACATTTTTTTTTTTTTTTTTTTTGGCCAGTCCTGCGCCTTGGACTCAGGGCCTGAGCACTGTCCCTGGCTTCTTCACAGCGCCGCTTCTGGCCGTTTTCTGTATATGTGGTGCTGGGGAATCGAACCTAGGGCCTCGTGTATCCGAGGCAGGCACTCTTGCCACTAGGCTATATCCCCAGCCCGGCATGGAACATTTTTGAATTGTCCCTTATTTAAAAATATATACTTGTGACAAGTGATTTTTTTCCCCATGAAACTGGGTACATAGATGGCTCTTCTAGGTTCAGATTAATTGAGAAAATTTGTTCAAACGTGTTCTGTATTTCTTGAAGCAAGAGCTATTTTGAACCACTAGGTCAGAAAGTGGTGGTGAGATACTGGGCTTAAGCAGATGGCACAGTTGAAGAAAGGCCAAATCTGTGTTAGCAAATGACAGACAATTGCACTGATAAATAGTTCAAAGCTATGAAAAATGAAGGTGATTGTCACTATCTACTATTGTTATTACTTCCCTTTGGATTATCAATTTTCTTTCATGTGTAATTGTGACTAAGCCTATTTCATTGCAGTGCTACAAACTTAGTTGTTTCTAAGATATGATGTGATAGTTTGCTATTTTAGATCCTTTCTAGGATATAATTCTTTATAAGTATCCTGGAAGCAGAAAGAATCCAAGATGACTGGGAGAGAGAACTGAAATGGATTGTTAATCCAAAACCATGGAACATATTCATCTTCCATAGAGTCAGAGTATTTCTTGGAATCTCTCAAATAATATTGTAAAAAATAAATTATTACTAAAGATTCTTAATGCAATATTTCTCCAAATTTCAAACAAAAAGCCCCTTTTGATACCAAAGATTTTTATATCCTTTGAAACACATGAATCATTCACCAAAGTCATAATAATAGCAGAGTCAGTACAGATTATATAAAAACTAAGCTATGGCAAGCAAGATATGCACTCTGACACAGCTCTTGTCCTCTTAATTTTGAGTATTGTCAAAATGAACCTCTGATAGCACAGTCCAGTATTGCAGTCATAATATTATAAATGTTTCTGTTCATAGGGTGTTATCCTAAGGAAATCAAAAGACTCTGGTAGACAGCTAATGAAACATGATAATTGTTCCAATTCTATACTTCATTTAATTGTGGAAGATTTTGATTTATACAACTACAAGACTAAATTGCCCTTCCAACTTTATGGGAGACAGAAAATAAGTCTTTCATTTTCTAAGACAATAATGAACTTGCTAAAGGAGGTATAAAAGTTGCTTAGATGACAGATGTGTTAATTTGCTTGACTTAACCTTTCTGAAACATGTATTTACAACAAAATACCACATCATACCCCATAATTTTATATATTTTCAACTTAGTGCATAACATTTTTAATGAAAAAATTCTGTAAGATATTTAAAAAATCTTTGCTTTACTTTAAAAAGGTAAATTTGCTCCATGACATGTATGTTTTTTTTTTTAATGTAAAGTAAAAACATTCTTCCTGCCAACAGCCCCTCTGATACAATAGCACACAGGGTACAATTCTGCAGATTATTATACAGTTATTAATATTTTAAAACATCATCCCTATGGCAGAAAATGTTTCTCCTAAGGTGTATCTTCGCCCTATGATTCTAGGAATGTTTCTTTCTCTGTTTCATTTTCACTGAAGACTAGCTAAAATCATTTATCATAGAATGAATTAAATGGATCTTATTTTCTTATTTATCAGGAAGACAATGTAAGATAATATAGTAATACTTACTGGTCTATGAGAGTATCAAGTTGGAAAGTAGAATAAGCTATATTGTAAAACAAATTATGTATTTTAAAGTTGTGTATAGAATGAGGAAACATACAGGCAGTGTAATCTCTTGTGCCTGTGATTTCAAGTAACACAGTAACATGATTGTTACCAGATTGTTACAGAAGTTTGAGGGGAGTAGACACTGGTAATCCTTTACCAAACATAATTGTTCAGTTAAAAACATGTTTGTGTTTACATGTTTCTGATCTGGCTCTGCCACTTATCAGTATGCTCTCAAACAAAAAGATTTATTACGCTCAGTACCTTACAGGAACTATTAATGGGGATATTACCTATCAAATGTATGTGTTGAAACATATCACATAAACAGCATAGCATCATATATGCAACACTTATCCACCACTAATAGTGAATGCTTTCTGAAATTATGTAATGAATTTAACATAGTTATAACTTATCACCATTCTTATGCACATTAATATATTCATGATGCTGATCTGAGTTAGGTGACATTATAGCTGGTTATATTTTGTAAGAAAGAAAGCCAAAGTTCTGTAAAGTTAATATCAGTCATGATTACACATCCAGCAGCCCCCAGTTCTAGGGTTAGAAATAATACTGCCTGATTTATATATGTCACAGAATTTAGCCACTACAGTAATTCTTGACCATTGAACATTCTAAAATCATTGATGTATTTTAATTCACAGCATTTTAATCAGTATCTGTCCCTATCTTATTCCACATGTAATTATAAATATATTTTGGTAAAATTCAATGATATAATTTTAAATGATATAAAGTATATGAAAATGCTACATTTTAAATATGAATATCATGTATGTGTATATATTTTTCTGATGCAAAATATTTTGAGGAGATTTGAATGAACATATAATAAATGTCCAAGTTTAATTTTGTCAGGATACCTTAGGATAATCCATGTAGAGATTAACCAAGTACCTCACAGGGCAAGTCTATTCGGCTGACTGATTCTTCCCTGCCTATAAATTAGTGCACATTGAAATGATTCAATATTTAAAGAAAATATATCACATTTTTAATGTACACATTTTGTTTTGTTTTGTTTTGCCAATCCTGGGCGTTGGACTCAGGGCCTGAGCACTGTCCCTTGATTCTTTTTGCTCAAGGCTAGCACTCTGCCACTTGAGCCACAGCGTCCCTTCTGGCTCTTTTCTATATATGTGGTGGTGGGGAATGGAACCCAGGGCTTCATGTATAGCAGACAAGCACTCTTGCCACTAGGCCATATCCCCAGTCCCTTAATGCACAAATTTTTAAGGAATTTCAATTTTGTCTGCCTTAACATTTGAAATTTTATCAATGTAAACATTAGGAAATCACTTCCTGTCCTATATTTTTAAATAAAAGCTGCAAATACACATAATAGCTAAACATATCTGGATTTTGAATCTTAGCCTACAAAGAACAAAATAGTTTTTATGTAGCTCTGTACAGAAAAGCTTCCTAATATCTTCACTGTAGAACAATAAGTCTAATTCAAGTGTGAAAATTGAGACTCTCCACAACTAAGGACCTTTCCTAAAAAAGTCACAGAACAGGTTTGTGGAGACTAATTGGGAAAGAAGGACACCTTTGTCACAAATGTCAGTCTTTCTGAACTTCTCATACCAGGTGCTATATTATAAAAAATCAAGTGAATTTCTCATACAAGTTTAACTTTATAAAAATGAATAAATAAGAGATCTGTTTACGGAAGAAATTACCTTACACTTGTTACAGAAATAACTAAAGATACTCGAGGTCTTACAGAGAGAGAAATTTGACAGTTAGCAAGGAGTATATCTTGTATTTTTATTGCAGTAATACTATTTTTATAAAGTAATCCTAATTTATTTAAAAAATTAGATTTAATTATACTTAGGCTGCTACAGATTAGAAACAGTGATAGTTAGCTGAAAATCATGTGTGGATGAATTGTTCTATGAAATAAATACAAACTAGTAAAATTAGGGTGCTTATTCATTTGGGACAAGTAGCAAAATACTGTGTAGTGCTATTAAGAGATAGGCAGACCACAGAAGGTTTCATAAAAACAAAAGTAATATTAAACCTCTCCAAAACTAGATGGCAAACTTTACCACCACCAAGTTAGTACGGTCTGATTTTCACTCTTATTGTTGGTTACTGAAGTCAATCTTTTTCCAAGAAATATTCTTCTTCAGGAAAAAAAAGTATAAGCCTTTTGTTGCTTTTAATAGATAAAATTGTTTGCTTTGTTCACAAATATGTTTAAATGAAGAGCTTACACATTTCAATTTAGGATTTATATTGTACCTTTATGACACATGCTGTTTTTTTATCTTTTCTAGCCATATTTGTCATTTTCAGAAAACTATATTTTACTAAGTTTATTTAGTATTACAGATATATGAAAATATACAAAAACTATGGGACTGTTTCATAGTTTTTCTTTCAACCATATTTAGCCATGTACCTGTGGCACACACTGGTAATCCTACCTACTCAGGAGGATAAGTTCTGAGGGTCATGATCTGAAATCAGCCTGGGCAGGAACGTCTGTGAGACTCATCTCCAATTATTCACTAGAAAAACGGAAGTGGTGCTGTGGCTCAAAGTGGTAAGCCAGACTTTAGTTAGAGAGCTAAGGGCAGCACCCAGGCCCTGAGTTCAAGCCACTAAAAAGATGACAACACAACACACACACACACACACACACACACACACACACACACACATTTATTTTACAGTTTCAGAAAATTGGACTTAAAATAATATGCTCCAATTAACTACAACAAAAAACTAAATCTTTAGGAAATAAAATAAAACCATCAATAGTCATCAACAAGAGAATTGTTCAAATCCACATCTATATTTTAATTCCTTAACTCTTTCTGACTTCTCTGTTTCCATATTCACAAACACAACAAAAAAGGCAAGTTGGCACTTCCATTTAACAATTCAATGTCAAAATTCAAGCTTTTCCACTTAGTAATATTCACTGATAATGAATTAATTGGTTAAGTAGGAAAAAAAAGCCGTCACAAAACTATTCTTCCTCTCCTTTTTCAAACCAAAATACACTCCCAGCTGCTCACTTCATTTCTGTCTCTACTACTCTCACTACTGTCCATAATACTATCTCCCCAAAACCTACCAAATAAGCAATTTACCCTTCACTTTACTTTTATGTGTCATCTCAATAAATAAGGTACAATGCATATTTCATCCAACACTTAGATCATATCACTTGGCTTATTATTTCTGTTTCCTGACCTCTGCTTCACTATTTAGGTGTATTTTCATCTAGGTCCCAGCCATTCTAAACTGTTTCCTAGTCTCCTCACATACAACATGAGGATATTTTCCACTGTGATTTATTTCCAATGATCACTTCTCTTCAAACTCCTGCATAATCATCTTTTGCTTTTCATTTCTCACTGATCCTTAAGAATTTTCTCTTCAGAAAGAAATTTCCTGAAACAGGGGAAAGGAATATACCTCCTTTCCCCATTTTATCCATTGGTTTTTTACTATTCAAATTTTAATTAGCTTCTACTTATTTTCCCCAATCCTGTGTCGAGTGTACTTCAGATAAGCAAAGTTCGAATCTATTCTGTATGGCTTTAGGGACTTTAATTGTGACTAGTAGGCAGTAAAGTACTGCTTATTGAATGCAAAATGCAACTGCTATCAAATCTCTCTCTCTCTCTCTCTCTCTCTCTCTCTCTCTCTCTCTCTCTCTCTCTCTCTCTCCAGATTTTGGCATGTCTAGAATGTATGATCCGGACTAGAATGTTTTGTTGCCTTGCTAAAATGCCTTGAAAAATGTAATGTGGTGTGCATACCACTGACATTTGCTTATTTCATAACTTATTGTTAAGGCTAAAATGAATATATTTCTCAAGTATAATCTTCATAGACAACATAAATACACACGTCTTCTTAAAATGTATATCAGTTTAAGCTGGGCACCAGTTGATCATTACTCTTTCCTGTGAGCCTAGATAGTCTGGAAGATGAGTTCTGATGATCACAGTTCAAAGAGAGCCTAGGCAAAATCATCTGCGAGGTTTTTTATCTCCAAATTACTATCAAAAAAGGCAGAAGTAGATATGTGGCTTAAGTGGTAGCATGCTAAACTTCAGAACCAAAGCCAGGGACAGTGCCCAGGTCTAAAGTTAAAGACCCAGGATCAGAAAAAAAAAAAGTATACACCTTTAACACACTGAGAATTTAACTACATTTATAGAGTTTGCTTCAACTTTACCTATCTAGTTAATCATCAGTCATCAACAGTATAAACTGGTTTTACAATAATAGCTGTTTACATAAATATTGTGTATATTTTTTAAAGTTTGAGATATATTTGAGCTAGTTATCACCTTCAGATAAATGTTGAAAAGTACTGATTTGTAATTTTTTTCTTAATTTTGTGCCATAAATTATGAAATATGATAACAATATACTTATGTCAGTCAACTGTTAAACATTATTGTTCTTTACAGTTTTTAATAACTTGGCTTCAACTCCTACTTTTTGTGAAATTAGAGAAAACTATGTGCCTTACTGGATCTCCTCTTTTATGTATACTAAGGTCTAACTCTCTGTAGACCATTGTAACCTAATTCATAACATTTGGAGAGCTCTTAGTCATTGGGAAAATATAAATGGCAGTCAGTTTGCTGAAATTTACACAGTATTTTATAATGAATAAATCAAAGATTATATATTATGAAGCTCTTGATTACTAATTATAATTTGTTTATAATAATTTGAAAACTAAGCAACACAATTTATATGACTTATTAAGAAATTTGAAAACGGTTTTGTTAAGTCTATTTTTGACTTGAAAGATTTCTAGACCATGGATATCCATTTGACATATAAGTTACCATACACATCCTAACATGAAGTATGTTAATAAAGTATACTTAAATAGAATCACAATTTAGTCAGATTTGCTGCAAAATATAACTGACTGAAAATTAACACATAAGTATAGGACATTTTTTCATCTTTTCAGACCTTTCAACAGAACACTTCCAGCAAAACATTTTAAGATAATAATTTATCATTAACGTGGTATTAGTGATACAAATCAGTTATTTTAGTAAACATCCACACTAAATTGTGAGAATATAATATGGTATAAAGTCACCTACATTATTTTACACTCTTCACTATTTTGGACTGTTGTTGCTTTATGAAATTAATATTAATATCACAAATTACATTGAATCAAAATGATGCACTCATATCTCATTTCACACACAACTTAGAAAATGTTGAAGAAGATAACAATTGAGAAGTATGCAGTAAATACACAGAATCTAGATGTAACCATTAATATTCATGGTAACAGAGACCCTTCTCTTAGCCCCATATTTTGGGCAGCATTGACTATATGTTTTTGGTAATATACACGTGGGCATTGATCATTTGTATTTGGCGTCTCCTGTTTTAGACTATATATTGATTTTCTTCTATTGAAAGGCTGCAGCATGATTCCTTTTGTGTTCCTCTGCCAAGAAAAGAAACAGATTATAGGCAAGAGAATAAGATATAAATATCAGTTAAAGCATGGTTTGCGTACTGTATCTTGTTTGTTAAACCTTTGGCCTTACACATCCAGATGTTAGGCCAAGTAATTAGATATTAAATTTTAATTTTAAAAAGTGACTGCAATGGAATTTGTGAGTTTTTCTTGTTGTTGTTGTCTTATTTTGTTTTTGTGGTTACTGATTATCTCATAAAATTTCCTTCCCAGGCTGGCCTCTAACCATGATCCTCAGGGCTCTTCAATAGCTATCATTAATGGTAAGAGCCAAAGTTGCTTGAGGTGTACCTGTTTTATATAGAGAAATTACATACATCAAAAAAGTCTTCTTGTAACATTACAAAATACAGTATTCAAGTTTTTAAATATTTGATTTCTCAGATAACTGAAATATAAAACTGAGCCATTCATTAATAGAAATAAAATCTAGTCTGTCTTTTTAGAATGATCAGCCCCAAAACTCTTTAATGAAGTTAAGATAAGATAGCAGACTTTATTTTTGTTTTAAACAGAAAGAAAAATAAAACCATCAAGGTGCTCCAAATATGTCTTTTCATTTAAGAAATTGTTTTAAGAGTGTCACCTTGTAGGATAAATCCTACAAGGCTAAATCCTACATTACATCAAAGAAAGAAATGCGAAAGGTTCTAGCTGGATTATTTAAGCATTGCTAATGATATATTACTCTACTATGATTACAATACTGTGTGTCTTGTTTTTATAGACTCAGCTACTCCTTGAGGTTAGAACGGCCTTATTTACTTTCCCCAAGAGAAGTTTTACAATAGAATTGTCTTTACATGTATTTTGGTTCTGCATATAAGTAACAAACTAATCAGACACCCGAATTTTTTTATGTGCATATAGGTGAGCTAGAGAAGGTGACTGTGCAGTTTGAGGCAGGAGAATCACTTGAACATAGAAGTCCAGTTCCAGCCTAGGCCACACACGAGACCCTCAAAATAAAGCAAGCACAAATATATCTGTACTGAACATATAAGGACATTTTCTTCCCTTTGTTATGTTTACTAAACAGTATACAAGGATAGTTATTAACATGGCAGTGACATTGTATTAGGCATTAAATGCAATCTAGAGATTGATATATATGAGGATTCCCCCCAGGCTATGTTCAAATTCTGCCTCAATTTACAGAAAAGACTTGAGCACCAGTATATGTTGATATCTGTAATGATTTTGGATCTTACCTCCTATGACATCATGGAACTGCTGTATTTTTCAAGTGACAATTTTATCTTTAATGTTGACAAAAGAATAATTTGGTATACTACATTCAAAATTATTTAGACTATTAAATAGTTTTCCAGTAAGCACTGTGGTAATTTCAGGTATAAAATAGATTTTAAGAGTACAATAGTGTAAAATATACTGAAAAACTAAATGGAAGAAGAGTAATTATTTAGACAATAAGTCTAAGCTAATAATCTGTAATTGCCAGTCAGTTGAGGTGAGATGGTTATATTTGGCATTAACAATTGAAAGAAATTTTAAGATGACTTCTTCAGTGGTCCATTCATTTGAAAATTGCTGCGATTATACTATTAATTTGCCATTATATGCAGTCTTCTTAGTTTTCTGTAATCTTATCAAATTGAAAGAAATCACAACAGAGTCAAACCAGTTTATGTTTCCAGACTACTCTGTAAAGCAGCTTCTATGAGATCATTTAACAATATGTCTTCAAGTTTCCACATTAAACACAAATTCCTTTATGCCTTGTTTTTTCACTTTTGGAAAAACATCATGGTAATATTATAAATGAAATAAAATGCCTGGAAGTTATATATGAATTATTTAATTTAGTCCTCTTCCTTTAAATTCATAACTATTTTTAGAATAAATAACATAGATTTAAATTTTAATTATGCCTTTACCTTATCTCTGTTGAAATTATGCATAGATTATCTAATTAGCACTGGTCACACAGCTATTTTACTGAAAGTAATATAATTAAACAAGATATTTGGTTTTTTTTCCCTCTCATTTCCATTGGCCACACCAAAATTTCTACATCCTTTTAATGAATTAATATATATATATATTTTTTTTTTACTGAGAACAAGCTATGTCACTAGGGCTCATGACAACTACAGTTACAGGGCATTTAATGTCATACCAAAACAAAAATAAGATGCTGAAAGACACATACTGAGAACAAGTACCCATATATTATGTGTCCTAGGCACTCAGAGATATATTATTCTAATGACTATAGCAAGTTGCTTTTTTGAGATGACATAGTGGACCATTAGTCATAGTTCTGTAGAAAGAATCTAGGTTGATTATATACAGTAGAATTTTAGAGCTCTATGTTTTTAAATGCTTTATTTAAAGTTAATATGTGATTGTCTATATAAAATGAGGTTTTTGAAGTGTGAAGGAAACTTATTCAATGCCACTTTATTATTTATGATGTATATCTGAGTCATTACACCAGCCTCAATGTTTCCATGTAAGCAATGGAAATAGCATTATTTTACTAAGCTACCCTGCATTTGTCAAAGTATGACATTATTATATAAACCATTTAGCATAAACCTGGCACATATTACATACTCAGGAATTATTGGCGGTGGTATTTAAAAAAAGTAATGTTACCTACTTTAACCTTTGCTTCTACATGATAATTTCCTTTTAGTTGAATGAAGTAACATTGTTGCTTTGGACAAATTCCTACGTCATTCTACTTTTCCAACCTTAACTATTTTGAATGTTTTACAAATTACCATTTATCTCATTTACCTCATTTATCTTCATTAAGTGCCACATTCCAACAGAGACTCTTTAATATGCCACACCCCCACCCCCTTTTAAGGTTATGATGCATTGATACCTCTTCACCTCTGCAATTTTTCCAACACAAATTTGGAAGTTGATGGCTTACCAAAGATCCGCTCACTCTTTCCATGAAAAGAGGCAGAGCTAGAGAAGCTGGGCTCCAGTGGCTCACACCCGCAATCCCTGTATTCCCAGCTACTCAGGAGGCTGAGATTTGAGAATGGCAGTTCCGAAGCCGACCAAGGCAGGATAGTCCATGAGACTCTTATCTCCCATTAACCACCAGAAAAACCGGAAGTGGTAATGTGGCTGTGGCTCAAAGTGGTAGAACTCTAGTCTTGAGTAACAAAGCTCAAGCCAGGCCATGAGTTTAAGCCCCAGGAATGACCAAAAAGAAAACAAAAACAAGAGCTTTCATAGACATATTGGACTGCAACTAGGAGGACGTTTTAGCTTATGAAATGTAATCCATAAACAAAAGAATCAAGTGTTGGGTGTGTGTGGGTATGAGGAATGACGTTAGGAATAGTCATGGTTCATAATAAATAATTATTTTTAAAGCGTTAAAATAAATAATATATACCCCAGAATAGCGCTGTTCTGAGTAATTATTTCCTTTAGGTATAGGGGATGGGAAATTTAGTTACAGGGAGTGTTTATTGGCTGATTCACAATCGTGTGTGTGTGTTTGTGAAATAGAGATTTTATGTGTGTTTCTGTGTGTGTGTGAAGGAGAGAGTTTCTGTGTGTTTGTTCATGTTTGTGTGTGTGTGTGTGTGTTATGCAGTCTTTTGACATATTCTTAAAGGTGGAATACAAACCCTCATCAATATGTGAGGTCTTCTAACTGCTGATAAAACGGACTTAAAATCCCAGAGGAATATGAGTTGAGGCCCAAATTACACTGAGTTATAAATTTCAACTAGCTCAATGCTTTTCTTCTTTTAATTATTGGGCCAGTACCAGAAATCCAGATGATGAGAGAGAAGCACTTCTTTAGGATAATGATTGATTTCCATAAAGATGAGTACTTCAACAAATTTCAATATGCAGTTGCTGGGGCGGGGAGGGTGAGTGGGCACTAATTAGTTTTGCTGTTTTCAGCAGATGTTGGATTCAAAATGCCAGCACTATCTCAAATTCTGGTCATTAGGCCTGTCTTTCAAGGAGGAGTGCTGACCAATGAAATCTCCACTCTGCTTAATGAGACCGATCAAGGCAGAGTCAATTAAATCAAATCTCTCCTAACATCTTTAATACATCTGCAGTGTGGGCAGCACCAACCAAAGCAGTAGTGAAGGATTTCCAGTATTACTAAAGGACTCACTGCCGCATTAGGAAAGGGAGGAAGGGGAAGAGTGTGTTGGTGGGAGATCTTACTTTATGCATAGGCAAAGGCCAGGAAGGTCTCAGCAAGGGGGAGAGCTGGGAGAAGAGGAGCTAGAGAAGGGCAAAGGGCTAAGGAGATTACTAAAACACTCTTAATAGAGCCCAACTAGGGTTCATTCCCCCCCCCAATCAGCCCCCTCCCCCCATTCTTCCACCAGAAATCCAATTTACCAGTTGCAAATATGAAGCTGGAAAAATGTAAGGACCCAGATTTGAAAACATTTTCACTTTAATACTGAAAAAATATGCCATTATAAAATCCTTGAATAGAATTAGTAAGTTTCACGTGCTTTCTCGGTTCTTTGTTCCTACTTTATAAGTAAGATTTATACCAGCACAGAATTGCTACCATAAGATCGCAGCCTAAGCACTAGAGTGACATTAATTGGTCATGCTTAACTGCCTCAAAATCTTTTTTTTTTCTTAAATAATTACACTGATACTATAATAGAAATCATGGGTACTTATTTTACATTCAGATGGAAGGCATTATTGGATATGTATAGAAAAATATTCCCCTTCAAAAAAAATAAAAGAAAATAAACATCACCATCAAAATAAAAGAGCCCCCAAACAACCCCTAAAAACTTTCCTCAACAAAATACATTGTTAACTCATAAAATGGACAGATGACTCTAGCCATGCAAATGTCTTAAATAAAACCTTTACATTTTCTTTTCTTTTTTTTTTGATTTTTCACAGTAAACATACGTTCTGAACTGCCTACCAATCACAAATAATGGCGAAATGGCACTTTCTGATTATACTGTATTTTGTATAGAAAGTTTGATACGATGGGACTTATCAGGTAAGAGGGTAGGTGCTGTGACGCCATCTCCAGTTGCGAAGGGAGGATCCGGAGTGTCCCTGGAGCGTGAGTGGATTTCATGCGAGCCATGCAGCACTTGTTTTTTTTTGTGTGTTTTTGTTTCTGATTTGTCAGAAGTCAGAGTTATTTATGTACAATACATTCATGCCTTCGTGCAACTGCCCAACCCTGCGAAGTCAACAGGGAGCCATCGGAGGGGCTGTCCACAGGGGAAAAATAGCGATCTCTCTCTAAGATGTGAATATATGGATATAAGTATAGGACTACAGCAGTCACCCCATAGGTCCTTATGCGGGGGGGCGGGGGGGGGCGGCACCCCATTCTTCTTGCAGCGCCCAGCAGCTGGGCTTTCATTCAAAAAGGAGCTCAGCGCGAAAAGAGCAAGCTAGTTGCATTCTCCCAGCTCTCCACAGTCGTCATTATTTCTATTTATTTATGTATTTGTCTGGACAAAGGAGCGATAGGGTCAGGCCGCTCAGCTGAGTGAGTTCCCAGTTATTCACTTATGCTCATCCCAGCTTGGGGCACGCTAGATTTGGGTCAGTGCTCTACTCCCTCCTGGGGTGCTGGCAGCGGCGGAGGAGGGGAGATCTCTTTTCTTGCTCCCCTCCCAGGTGGGGCAGGGGATTTAGTCTGAGAGTGAATGCGAACCACAGTCATACACTCTGTGACCTCCATCGGCATTGTAAGGCCCGTTGTGCCAGTAGGAAGAGTCACACACGGTCTGGAGGGAATTGATTTCGGACGCTGAGGAGTTGGCGTCCCTTCTCTTGGACCGCTTCCGGTTCCTCAGGATAAACACGAGCATGCCCACCACGGTGAAGGCGGAGGTGACAAACACCAGCAGCAGTCCCGGGACCAACACGGAGATGGACACCCTGCTGGTGTCTAGGTAGGAGTTGGAATGCGTCCCGGTCTCCGCCAACCCAGTGCTGTTTTTGCTGTGCGAAGTTAACGTGGGCGAGATCCTGGCGTACAGCTGGGGGCAGATCTCGTCATTGGAAAGGAGCATGAAATCCTTTCTGAAGAAGTTCACGGGCGTCTCACACTTGAGGTCGCTCATCAGCACTTCGGAGCCCAGGCGTTCTGCCCATTGTTTGAAAGGCACAATGGTGCAGGAGCACTCCCAGGGGTTTCCGTGCAGGTCGATCTGGATGATGGAGGTTAACTGGTCCAGCACCCCGGCCACCGGGAGGTACATGAAGTAATTATTGTGCAGGCTGAGCTTGGAAAGCGAGACCCCCGCGAACACATCCACCGGGAGGGACCTCAGCAAGTTGTTGTTGAGAATGAGGATCCTCAGTTTGGGCATGGCGTGGAAAGTGCCCGGGAGGATGAGCTGGATCGCGTTGTATTCCACGTTCAAATATTCGAGATTCTGCAGTCCAGCGAATTTCTCCCGGGACAGCGTGTCTAGGTAGTTACTATCCATGTAGAGCCATCTGAGATCCAGAAGACTCTTGAAAGTGTTGTTCTCCACGCTGGCGATATTGTTGTTGCCCAGATCCAACAGAATGAGGTTCTTGTAATCCACAAAGTGGGATTTGCGAATGCTGTGGATCTTATTATCGCGCAGGAAGAGCTCCTGCACGTTGGAGAGTTTAGGCTTCAAATCAGCCAAACTGCTCACGTTCCGGTTGTTGCAGTTCATCTTTAAGCCCGCCCCCGGGATGTGGTCGCAGCTGCAGCCCCCAGGACAGGGCAAGGCATTCACTGGGGGTTTGTTTCTGGCGCTACCGGTGGCGATCGGGGCAGTGGGCTTGATCTGCCAGTTGCCAGGAATCTTTGTACCTCCATTTGGAGCAGCCCCCGGGGTGGCGTGGTCCTCGGGTCCATTTGTCTTGAACGGAGTTGGCAGGGGGCCAGGAGCGAAGGTCTCTTCTTGGGCAGGGGGCGCCGGCAAACTAGAATCCACTCGGTTTTTCAAAGGACACAAGTCCTGCTCAGTAGTTTCATTGAGGTCTTTCCCCTGCAGTCTGGTGGGGGCTTCGCAGACCACTCGGCCGATCAGGGCGTTTTTGGGAATGTTCTCCAGCCATTCTTTCAGGGACAGCAGATCACAGGTGCAGTCCCAGGGGTTATCCTCCAGCAGGATCTCCGCGATGCCAGGGATTTGCTCCAAGACCTCCTCATAGGGCAGCGTTTTCAGCCGGTTTCCCCGGAGGTCGAGGTGGGTGATGGGCACGTATTGGAACACATTGGCAGGCAGGGTACTGATGAGGTTGTCATTTAAAATGAGTACCTCCAGCTTGTTCAAGTCCTGGAAAGCCCCCGGGTCTATATCCCTTAATAAATTAAAATCCGCCTGGAGGTATTCCAGATCGTCCAGCCCCAAAAAAGTCTGCTTTCGAAAAGACTTGATCTTGTTATTATTGATATGCAGCCTTTTCACCAGCTGCAGCCCCAGGAAAGCGGAGGCAAAGGAGAAGGATGGACCATCACAAAACGCAGCGGTTGCGGAAAATTTCCAGCGCCATTGGTTGGGCAGCGTGAGTCCTTTGGTCAGGCGTGATTTCAGCACCGGGGGACTGGACAGCAGCACCCTCCGGGTGGACTTCGGGGCCACCCGCAACCCTAGCAGGAACTCCTCTCCAGCCAGCGCCACAGCAGAAGCCAGAAGCCGAGGAAACCCCCCGCTTTGTATCAGAGGCAAGGTCAGTCCGACGCACAGCCATGCCCAAGGCAGTGCGCCTGTACTAGGCTGCAAACCTGCTCCTTTCTCTAATGTACGCTCGCTTCTAATGACTAGCATTGTTCCCTTTCTGGTTAGTGAGGACCAGTAGACGCGATTCCGTAAGGCTGTATTTTTTGTTGCTAATTTTCTATGTCTCTATTTCACTTCTGTAGATACATTTTTAAGGGCTGAGGGGTGTAAGGCTTTGGGGTTGTTGTGTGTTTCCTACTTTTTTTTTTTTTTTTTTTTGCTTGCTT
>NW_025959853.1:0-30438 GCF_023159225.1 Perognathus longimembris pacificus | reverse complement strand
TATCCGTCACCGAGACAAACTGAACAAAGTTCTGAGGTCGACCTTGTAAAGATAAGGATTCAGGTCTGTCTGCTGTTTACCTTTGCTCCTGCGCGCACTGCCCTTCTCTCCACATTTATGTGTTTGTTTGTTTGTCTATCTAATCTTTTGGGTTTTTATTTCTAATGAGGTCGACCAGTTGTCTATTTATTATTTTTTTTACTACGCATCAAGCTGCCCTGCTTGTCTTTGCTCCTGTGTGCTCGCGCCCTCTCGCCTCTTCCACTTATTTTTATTTTTGATTTATTTTGTCAATTTAAAAAAAAAATACGCATCGTGCTGTGCTGTTTGTGTTTGCTTGAGTGCATTCGCGCGCTCTCGCTTTCTCCACTTTACAATTTTTTTGTCATTATTTATCTATTCCTGAGAGTTTATCTTATTTTTTATTTGTTTATTTAAATGAAGTCGACCAGTTGCCTGCCCTTCCTTACATTATCCGTCACCGAGACAAACTGAACAAAGTTCTGAGGTCGACCTTGTAAAGATAAGGATTCAGGTCTGTCTGCTGTTTACATTTGCTCCTGCGCGCACTGCCCTTCTCTCCACATTTATGTGTTTGTTTGTTTGTCTATCTAATCTTTTGGGTTTTTATTTCTAATGAGGTCGACCAGTTATCTATTTATTATTTTTTTTACTACGCATCAAGCAGCGCGGCTTGTCTTTGCTCCTGTGTGCTCGCGCACTCTCGCCTTTTCCACTTATTTTTATTTTTGATTTATTTTGTCAATTTAAAAAAAATACGCATCGTGCTGTGCTGTTTGTGTTTGCTTGAGTTCATTCGCGCGTTCTCGCGTTCTCCACTTTACAATTTTTTTGTTATTATTTATCTATTCCTGTGAGTTTATCTTATTTTTTATTTGTTTATTTAAATGAAGTCGACCAGTTGCCTGCCCTTCCTTCCATTATCCGTCACCGAGAGAAACTGAACAAAGTTCTGAGGTCGACCTTGTAAAGATAAGGATTCAGGTCTGTCTGCTGTTTACCTTTGCTCCTGCGCACACTGCCCTTCTCTCCACATTTATGTGTTTGTTTGTTTGTCTATCTAATCTTTTGGGTTTTTATTTCTAATGAGGTCGACCAGTTATCTATTTATTATTTTTTTTACTACGCATCAAGCTGCGCTGCTTGTCTTTGCTCCTGTGTGCTCGCGCACTCTCGCCTTTTCCACTTATTTTTATTTTTTATTTATTTTGTCAATTTAAAAAAAATACGCATCGTGCTGTGCTGTTTGTGTTTGCTTGAGTGCATTCGCGCGCTCTCGCTTTCTCCACTTTACAATTTTTTGTTATTAATTATCTATTCCTGAGAGTTTATGTTATTTTTTATTTGTTTATTTAAATGAAGTCGACCAGTTGCCTGCCCTTCCTTCCATTATCCGTCACCGAGACAAACTGAACAAAGTTCTGAGGTCGACCTTGTAAATATAAGGATTCAGGGTCTGTCTGCTGTTTACTTTTGCTCCTGCGCGCACTGCCCTTCTCTCCACATTTATGTGTTTGTTTGTTTGTCTATCTAATCTTTTGGGTTTTTATTTCTAATGAGGTAGACCAGTTGTCTATTTATTATTTTTTTTACTACGCCTCAAGCTGCGCTGCTTGTCTTTGCTCCTGTGTGCTCGCACACTCTCGCCTTTTCCACTTATTTTTATTTTTGTTTTATTTTTGATTTATTTTGTCAATTTAAAAAAAAATACGCATCGTGCTGTGCTGTTTGTGTTTGCTTGAGAGCATTCGCGCGCTCTCTCTTTCTCCACTTTACAATTTTTTTGTTATTATTTATCTATTCCTGAGAGTTTATCTTATTTTTTATTTGTTTATTTAAATGAAGTCGACCAGTTGCCTGCCCTTCCTTCCATTATCCGTCACCGAGACAAACTGAACAACGTTCTGAGGTCGACCTTGTAAAGATAAGGATTCAGGTCTGTCTGCTGTTTACCTTTGCTCCTGCGCGCTCTGCCCTTCTCTCCACATTTATGTGATTGTTTGTTTGTCTGTCTAATCTTTTGGGTTTTTATTTCTAATGAGGTTGACCAGTTGTCTATTTATTATTTTTTTTACTACGCATCAAGCTGCGCTGCTTGTCTTTGCTCCTGTGTGCTCGCGCACTCTCGCCTTTTCCACTTATTTTTATTTTTGATTTATTTTTTATTTATTTTGTCAATTTAAAAAAAATACGCATCGTGCTGTGCTGTTTGTGTTTGCTTGAGTGCATTCGCGCGCTCTCGCTTTCTCCACTTTACAATTTTTTTGTTATTATTTATCTATTCCTGAGAGTTTATCTTATTTTTTATTTGTTTATTTAAATGAAGTCGACCAGTTGCTTGCCCTTCCTTCCATTATCCGCCAGCGAGACAAACTGAACAAAGTTCTGAGGTCGACCTTGTAAAGATAAGCATTCAGGTCTGTCTGCTGTTTACCTTTGCTCCTGCGCGCACTGCCCTTCTCTCCACATTTATGTGTTTGTTTGTTTGTCTATCTAATCTTTTGGGTTTTTATTTCTAATGAGGTAGACCAGTTGTCTATTTATTATTTTTTTTACTACGCATCAAGCTGCGCTGCTTGTCTTTGCTCCTGTGTGCTCGCACACTCTCGCCTTTTCCAATTATTTTTATTTTTGTTTTATTTTTGATTTATTTTGTCAATTTAAAAAAAAATACGCATCGTGCTGTGCTGTTTGTGTTTGCTTGAGTGCATTCGCGCGCTCTCGCTTTCTCCACTTTACAATTTTTTTGTTATTATTTATCTATTCCTGAGAGTTTATCTTATTTTTTATTTGTTTATTTAAATGAAGTCGACCAGTTGCCTGCCCTTCCTTCCATTATCCGTCACCGAGACAAACTGAACAAAGTTCTGAGGTCGACCTTGTAAAGATAAGGATTCAGGTCTGTCTGCTGTTTACCTTTGCTCCTGCGCGCACTGCCCTTCTCTCCACATTTATATGTTTGTTTGTTTGTCTATCGAATCTTTTGGGTTTTTATTTCTAATGAGGTCGACCAGTTGTCTATTTATTATTTTTTTTACTACGCATCAAGCGGCGCTGCTTGACTTTGCTCCTGTGTGCTCGCGCCCTCTCCCCTTTTCCACTTGTTTTTATTTTTGATTTATTTTTGATTTATTTTGTCAATTTAAAAAAAATACGCAATGTACTGTGCTGTTTGTGTTTGCTTGAGTGCATTCGCGCGCTCTCGCTTTCTCCACTTTACAATTTTTTTGTTATTATTTATCTATTCCTGAGAGTTTATCTTATTTTTTATTTGTTTATTTAAATGAAGTCGACCAGTTGCCTGCCCTTCCTTCCATTATCCGTCACCGAGACAAACTGAACAAAGTTCTGAGGTCGACCTTGTAAAGATAAGGATTCAGGTCTGTCTGCTGTTTACCTTTGCTCCTGCGCACACTGCCCTTCTCTCCACATTTATGTGTTTGTTTGTTTGTCTATCTAATCTTTTGGGTTTTTATTTCTAATGAGGTCGACCAGTTATCTATTTATTATTTTTTTTACTACGCATCAAGCTGCGCTGCTTGTCTTTGCTCCTGTGTGCTCGCGCACTCTCGCCTTTTCCACTTATTTTTATTTTTTATTTATTTTGTCAATTTAAAAAAAATACGCATCGTGCTGTGCTGTTTGTGTTTGCTTGAGTGCATTCGCGCGCTCTCGCTTTCTCCACTTTACAATTTTTTGTTATTAATTATCTATTCCTGAGAGTTTATGTTATTTTTTATTTGTTTATTTAAATGAAGTCGACCAGTTGCCTGCCCTTCCTTCCATTATCCGTCACCGAGACAAACTGAACAAAGTTCTGAGGTCGACCTTGTAAATATAAGGATTCAGGTCTGTCTGCTGTTTACTTTTGCTCCTGCGCGCACTGCCCTTCTCTCCACATTTATGTGTTTGTTTGTTTGTCTATCTAATCTTTTGGGTTTTTATTTCTAATGAGGTAGACCAGTTGTCTATTTATTATTTTTTTTACTACGCCTCAAGCTGCGCTGCTTGTCTTTGCTCCTGTGTGCTCGCACACTCTCGCCTTTTCCACTTATTTTTATTTTTGTTTTATTTTTGATTTATTTTGTCAATTTAAAAAAAAATACGCATCGTGCTGTGCTGTTTGTGTTTGCTTGAGAGCATTCGCGCGCTCTCTCTTTCTCCACTTTACAATTTTTTTGTTATTATTTATCTATTCCTGAGAGTTTATCTTATTTTTTATTTGTTTATTTAAATGAAGTCGACCAGTTGCCTGCCCTTCCTTCCATTATCCGTCACCGAGACAAACTGAACAACGTTCTGAGGTCGACCTTGTAAAGATAAGGATTCAGGTCTGTCTGCTGTTTACCTTTGCTCCTGCGCGCTCTGCCCTTCTCTCCACATTTATGTGATTGTTTGTTTGTCTGTCTAATCTTTTGGGTTTTTATTTCTAATGAGGTTGACCAGTTGTCTATTTATTATTTTTTTTACTACGCATCAAGCTGCGCTGCTTGTCTTTGCTCCTGTGTGCTCGCGCACTCTCGCCTTTTCCACTTATTTTTATTTTTGATTTATTTTTTATTTATTTTGTCAATTTAAAAAAAATACGCATCGTGCTGTGCTGTTTGTGTTTGCTTGAGTGCATTCGCGCGCTCTCGCTTTCTCCACTTTACAATTTTTTTGTTATTATTTATCTATTCCTGAGAGTTTATCTTATTTTTTATTTGTTTATTTAAATGAAGTCGACCAGTTGCTTGCCCTTCCTTCCATTATCCGCCAGCGAGACAAACTGAACAAAGTTCTGAGGTCGACCTTGTAAAGATAAGCATTCAGGTCTGTCTGCTGTTTACCTTTGCTCCTGCGCGCACTGCCCTTCTCTCCACATTTATGTGTTTGTTTGTTTGTCTATCTAATCTTTTGGGTTTTTATTTCTAATGAGGTAGACCAGTTGTCTATTTATTATTTTTTTTACTACGCATCAAGCTGCGCTGCTTGTCTTTGCTCCTGTGTGCTCGCACACTCTCGCCTTTTCCAATTATTTTTATTTTTGTTTTATTTTTGATTTATTTTGTCAATTTAAAAAAAAATACGCATCGTGCTGTGCTGTTTGTGTTTGCTTGAGTGCATTCGCGCGCTCTCGCTTTCTCCACTTTACAATTTTTTTGTTATTATTTATCTATTCCTGAGAGTTTATCTTATTTTTTATTTGTTTATTTAAATGAAGTCGACCAGTTGCCTGCCCTTCCTTCCATTATCCGTCACCGAGACAAACTGAACAAAGTTCTGAGGTCGACCTTGTAAAGATAAGGATTCAGGTCTGTCTGCTGTTTACCTTTGCTCCTGCGCGCACTGCCCTTCTCTCCACATTTATATGTTTGTTTGTTTGTCTATCGAATCTTTTGGGTTTTTATTTCTAATGAGGTCGACCAGTTGTCTATTTATTATTTTTTTTACTACGCATCAAGCGGCGCTGCTTGACTTTGCTCCTGTGTGCTCGCGCCCTCTCCCCTTTTCCACTTGTTTTTATTTTTGATTTATTTTTGATTTATTTTGTCAATTTAAAAAAAATACGCAATGTACTGTGCTGTTTGTGTTTGCTTGAGTGCATTCGCGCGCTCTCGCTTTCTCCACTTTACAATTTTTTTGTTATTATTTATCTATTCCTGAGAGTTTATCTTATTTTTTATTTGTTTATTTAAATGAAGTCGACCAGTTGCCTGCCCTTCCTTCCATTATCCGTCACCGAGACAAACTGAACAAAGTTCTGAGGTCGACCTTGTAAAGATAAGGATTCAGGTCTGTCTGCTGTTTACCTTTGCTCCTGCGCGCACTGCCCTTCTCTCCACATTTATGTGTTTGTTTGTTTGTCTATCTAATCTTTTGGGTTTTTATTTCTAATGAGGTCAACCAGTTATCTATTTATTATTTTTTTTACTACGCATCAAGCTGCGCTGCTTGTCTTTGCTCCTTTGTGCTCGCGCACTCTCGCCTTTTCCACTTATTTTTATTTTTGATTTATTTTGTCAATTTAAAAAAAAACGCATCGTGCTGTGCTGTTTGTGTTTGCTTGATTGCATTCGCGCGCTCTCGCTTTTTCCAATTTACAATTTTTTTGTTATTATTTATCTATTCCTGAGAGTTTATCTTATATTTCATTTGTTTATTTAAATGAAGTCGACCAGTTGCCTGCCCTTCCTTCCATTATCCGTCACCGAGACAAACTGAACAAAGTTCTGAGGTCGACCTTGTAAAGATAAGGATTCAGGTCTGTCTGCTGTTTACATTTGCTCCTGCGCGCACTGCCCTTCTCTCCACATTTATGTGTTTGTTTGTTTGTCTATCTAAACTTTTGGGTTTTTATTTCTAATGAGGTCGACCAGTTGTCTATTTATTATTTTTTTTACTACGTATCAAGCTGCCCTGCTTGTCTTTGCTCCTGTGTGCTCGCGCCCTCTCGCCTTTTCCACTTATTTTTATTTTTGATTTATTTTGTCAATTTAAAAAAAAAATACGCATCGTGCTGTGCTGTTTGTGTTTGCTTGAGTGCATTCGCGCGCTCTCGCTTTCTCCACTTTACAATTTTTTTGTCATTATTTATCTATTCCTGAGAGTTTATCTTATTTTTTATTTGTTTATTTAAATGAAGTCGACCAGTTGCCTGCCCTTCCTTACATTATCCGTCACCGAGACAAACTGAACAAAGTTCTGAGGTCGACCTTGTAAAGATAAGGATTCAGGTCTGTCTGCTGTTTACATTTGCTCCTGCGCGCACTGCCCTTCTCTCCACATTTATGTGTTTGTTTGTTTGTCTATCTAATCTTTTGGGTTTTTATTTCTAATGAGGTCGACCAGTTATCTATTTATTATTTTTTTTACTACGCATCAAGCTGCGCGGCTTGTCTTTGCTCCTGTGTGCTCGCGCACTCTCGCCTTTTCCACTTATTTTTATTTTTGATTTATTTTGTCAATTTAAAAAAAAATACGCATCGTGCTGTGCTGTTTGTGTTTGCTTGAGTGCATTCGCGCGTTCTCGCTTTCTCCACTTTACAATTTTTTTGTTATTATTTATCTATTCCTGTGAGTTTATCTTATTTTTTATTTGTTTATTTAAATGAAGTCGACCAGTTGCCTGCCCTTCCTTCCATTATCCGTCACCGAGAGAAACTGAACAAAGTTCTGAGGTCGACCTTGTAAAGATAAGGATTCAGGTCTGTCTGCTGTTTACCTTTGCTCCTGCGCGCACTGCCCTTCTCTCCACATTTATGTGTTTGTTTGTTTGTCTATCTAATCTTTTGGGTTTTTATTTCTAATGAGGTCGACCAGTTATCTATTTATTATTTTTTTTACTACGCATCAAGCTGCGCTGCTTGTCTTTGCTCCTGTGTGCTCGCGCACTCTCGCCTTTTCCACTTATTTTTATCTTTGATTTATTTTTGATTTATTTTGTCAATTTAAAAAAAAATACGCATCGTGCTGTGCTGTTTGTGTTTGCTTGAGTGCATTCGCGCGCTCTCGCTTTCTCCACTTTACAATTTTTTTGTTATTATTTATCTATTCCTGAGAGTTTATCTTATTTTTTATTTGTTTATTTAAATGAAGTCGACCAGTTGCCTGCCCTTCCTTCCATTATCCGTCACCGAGACAAACTGAACAAAGTTCTGAGGTCGACCTTGTAAAGATAAGGATTCAGGTCTGTCTGCTCTTTACCTTTGCTCCTGCGCGCACTGCCCTTCTCTCCACATTTATGTGTTTGTTTGTTTGTCTATCTAATCTTTTGGGTTTTTATTTCTAATGAGGTCGACCAGTTGTCTATTTATTATTTTTTTTACTACGCATCAAGCTGCGCTGCTTGTCTTAGCTCCTGTGTGCTCGCGCACTCTCTCCTTTTCCACTTATTTTTATTTTTGATTCATTTTTGATTTTTTTTGTCAATTTAAAAAAAACGCATCGTGCTGTGCTGTTTGTGTTTGCTTGAGTGCATTCGCGCGCTCTCGCTTTCTCCACTTTACAATTTTTTGTCATTATTTATCTATTCCTGAGAGTTTATGTTATTTTTTATTTGTTTATTTAAATGAAGTCGACCAGTTGCCTGCCCTTCCTTCCATTATCCGTCACCGAGACAAACTGAACAAAGTTCTGAGGTCGACCTTGTAAATATAAGGATTCAGGTCTGTCTGCTGTTTACTTTTGCTCCTGCGCGCACTGCCCTTCTCTCCACATTTATGTGTTTGTTTGTTTGTCTATCTAATCTTTTGGGTTTTTATTTCTAATGAGGTAGACCAGTTGTCTATTTATTATTTTTTTTACTACGCCTCAAGCTGCGCTGCTTGTCTTTGCTCCTGTGTGCTCGCACACTCTCGCCTTTTCCACTTATTTTTATTTTTGTTTTATTTTTGATTTATTTTGTCAATTTAAAAAAAAATACGCATCGTGCTGTGCTGTTTGTGTTTGCTTGAGAGCATTCGCGCGCTCTCTCTTTCTCCACTTTACAATTTTTTTGTTATTATTTATCTATTCCTGAGAGTTTATCTTATTTTTTATTTGTTTATTTAAATGAAGTCGACCAGTTGCCTGCCCTTCCTTCCATTATCCGTCACCGAGACAAACTGAACAACGTTCTGAGGTCGACCTTGTAAAGATAAGGATTCAGGTCTGTCTGCTGTTTACCTTTGCTCCTGCGCGCTCTGCCCTTCTCTCCACATTTATGTGTTTGTTTGTTTGTCTGTCTAATCTTTTGGATTTTTATTTCTAATGAGGTTGACCAGTTGTCTATTTATTATTTTTTTTACTACGCATCAAGCTGCGCTGCTTGTCTTTGCTCCTGTGTGCTCGCGCACTCTCGCCTTTTCCACTTATTTTTATTTTTGATTTATTTTTTATTTATTTTGTCAATTTAAAAAAAATACGCATCGTGCTGTGCTGTTTGTGTTTGCTTGAGTGCATTCGCGCGCTCTCGCTTTCTCCACTTTACAATTTTTTTGTTATTATTTATCTATTCCTGAGAGTTTATCTTATTTTTTATTTGTTTATTTAAATGAAGTCGACCAGTTGCCTGCCCTTCCTTCCATTATCCGTCACCGAGACAAACTGAACAAAGTTCTGAGGTCGACCTTGTAAAGATAAGGATTCAGGTCTGTCTGCTCTTTACCTTTGCTCCTGCGCGCACTGCCCTTCTCTCCACATTTATGTGTTTGTTTGTTTGTCTATCTAATCTTTTGGGTTTTTATTTCTAATGAGGTCGACCAGTTGTCTATTTATTATTTTTTTTACTACGCATCAAGCTGCGCTGCTTGTCTTAGCTCCTGTGTGCTCGCGCACTCTCTCCTTTTCCACTTATTTTTATTTTTGATTCATTTTTGATTTTTTTTTGTCAATTTAAAAAAAACGCATCGTGCTGTGCTGTTTGTGTTTGCTTGAGTGCATTCGCGCGCTCTCGCTTTCTCCACTTTACAATTTTTTGTCATTATTTATCTATTCCTGAGAGTTTATGTTATTTTTTATTTGTTTATTTAAATGAAGTCGACCAGTTGCCTGCCCTTCCTTCCATTATCCGTCACCGAGACAAACTGAACAAAGTTCTGAGGTCGACCTTGTAAAGATAAGGATTCAGGTCTGTCTGCTGTTTACTTTTGCTCCTGCGCGCACTGCCCTTCTCTCCACATTTATGTGTTTGTTTGTTTGTCTATCTAATCTTTTGGGTTTTTATTTCTAATGAGGTAGACCAGTTGTCTATTTATTATTTTTTTTACTACGCCTCAAGCTGCGCTGCTTGTCTTTGCTCCTGTGTGCTCGCACACTCTCGCCTTTTCCACTTATTTTTATTTTTGTTTTATTTTTGATTTATTTTGTCAATTTTAAAAAAAATACGCATCGTGCTGTGCTGTTTGTGTTTGCTTGAGAGCATTCGCGCGCTCTCTCTTTCTCCACTTTACAATTTTTTTGTTATTATTTATCTATTCCTGAGAGTTTATCTTATTTTTTATTTGTTTATTTAAATGAAGTCGACCAGTTGCCTGCCCTTCCTTCCATTATCCGTCACCGAGACAAACTGAACAACGTTCTGAGGTCGACCTTGTAAAGATAAGGATTCAGGTCTGTCTGCTGTTTACCTTTGCTCCTGCGCGCTCTGCCCTTCTCTCCACATTTATGTGTTTGTTTGTTTGTCTGTCTAATCTTTTGGGTTTTTATTTCTAATGAGGTTGACCAGTTGTCTATTTATTATTTTTTTTACTACGCATCAAGCTGCGCTGCTTGTCTTTGCTCCTGTGTGCTCGCGCACTCTCGCCTTTTCCACTTATTTTTATTTTTTATTTATTTTTTATTTATTTTGTCAATTTAAAAAAAATACGCATCGTGCTGTGCTGTTTGTGTTTGCTTGAGTGCATTCGCGCGCTCTCGCTTTCTCCACTTTACAATTTTTTTGTTATTATTTATCTATTCCTGAGAGTTTATCTTATTTTTTATTTGTTTATTTAAATGAAGTCGACCAGTTGCCTGCCCTTCCTTCCATTATCCGTCACCGAGACAAACTGAACAAAGTTCTGAGGTCGACCTTGTAAAGATAAGGATTCAGGTCTGTCTGCTGTTTACCTTTGCTCCTGCGCGCACTGCCCTTCTCTCCACATTTATGTGTTTGTTTGTTTGTCTATCTAATCTTTTGGGTTTTTATTTCTAATGAGGTCGACCAGTTGTCTATTTATTATTTTTTTTACTACGCATCAAGCTGCGCTGCTTGTCTTTGCTCCTGTGTGCTCGCGCACTCTCGCCTTTTCCACTTATTTTTATTTTTGATTTATTTTGTCAATTTAAAAAAAATACGCATCGTGCTGTGCTGTTTGTGTTTGCTTGAGTGCATTCGCGCGCTCTCGCTTTCTCCACTTTACAATTTTTTGTCATTATTTATCTATTCCTGAGAGTTTATGTTATTTTTTATTTGTTTATTTAAATGAAGTCGACCAGTTGCCTGCCCTTCCTTCCATTATCCGTCACCGAGACAAACTGAACAAAGTTCTGAGGTCGACCTTGTAAAGATAAGGATTCAGGTCTGTCTGCTGTTTACTTTTGTTCCTGCGCGCACTGCCCTTCTCTCCACATTTATGTGTTTGTTTGTTTGTCTATCTAATCTTTTGGGTTTTTATTTCTAATGAGGTAGACCAGTTGTCTATTTATTATTTTTTTTACTACGCCTCAAGCTGCGCTGCTTGTCTTTGCTCCTGTGTGCTCGCACACTCTCGCCTTTTCCACTTATTTTTATTTTTGTTTTATTTTTGATTTATTTTGTCAATTTAAAAAAAAATACGCATCGTGCTGTGCTGTTTGTGTTTGCTTGAGAGCATTCGCGCGCTCTCTCTTTCTCCACTTTACAATTTTTTTGTTATTATTTATCTATTCCTGAGAGTTTATCTTATTTTTTATTTGTTTATTTAAATGAAGTCGACCAGTTGCCTGCCCTTCCTTCCATTATCCGTCACCGAGACAAACTGAACAACGTTCTGAGGTCGACCTTGTAAAGATAAGGATTCAGGTCTGTCTGCTGTTTACCTTTGCTCCTGCGCGCTTTGCCCTTCTCTCCACATTTATGTGTTTGTTTGTTTGTCTGTCTAATCTTTTGGGTTTTTATTTCTAATGAGGTTGACCAGTTGTCTATTTATTATTTTTTTTACTACGCATCAAGCTGCGCTGCTTGTCTTTGCTCCTGTGTGCTCGCGCACTCTCGCCTTTTCCACTTATTTTTATTTTTGATTTATTTTTTATTTATTTTGTCAATTAAAAAAAAATACGCATCGTGCTGTGCTTTTTGTGTTTGCTGGAGTGCATTCGCGCGCTCTCGCTTTCTCCACTTTACAATTTTTTTGTCATTATTTATCTATTCCTGAGAGTTTATCTTATTTTTTATTTGTTTATTTAAATGAAGTCGACCAGTTGCCTGCCCTTCCTTCCATTATCCGTCACCGAGACAAACTGAACAAAGTTCTGAGGTCGACCTTGTAAAGATAATGATTCAGGTCTGTCTGCTGTTTACCTTTGCTCCTGCGCGCACTGCCCTTCTCTCCACATTTATGTGTTTGTTTGTTTGTCTATCTAATCTTTTGGGTTTTTATTTCTAATGAGGTCGACCAGTTGTCTATTTATTATTTTTTTTACTACGCATCAAGCTGCGCTGCTTGTCTTTGCTCCTGTGTGCTCGCGCACTCTCGCCTTTTCCACTTATTTTTATTTTTGATTTATTTTGTCAATTTAAAAAAAATACGCATCGTGCTGTGCTGTTTGTGTTTGCTTGAGTGCATTCGCGCGCTCTCGCTTTCTCCACTTTACAATTTTTTGTTATTAATTATCTATTCCTGAGAGTTTATGTTATTTTTTATTTGTTTATTTAAATGAAGTCGACCAGTTGCCTGCCCTTCCTTCCATTATCCGTCACCGAGACAAACTGAACAAAGTTCTGAGGTCGACCTTGTAAAGATAAGGATTCAGGTCTGTCTGCTGTTTACTTTTGCTCCTGCGCGCACTGCCCTTCTCTCCACATTTATGTGTTTGTTTGTTTGTCTATCTAATCTTTTGGGTTTTTATTTCTAATGAGGTAGACCAGTTGTCTATTTATTATTTTTTTTACTACGCCTCAAGCTGCGCTGCTTGTCTTTGCTCCTGTGTGCTCGCACACTCTCGCCATTTCCACTTATTTTTATTTTTGTTTTATTTTTGATTTATTTTGTCAATTTAAAAAAAAATACGCATCGTGCTGTGCTGTTTGTGTTTGCTTGAGAGCATTCGCGCGCTCTCTCTTTCTCCACTTTACAATTTTTTTGTTATTATTTATCTATTCCTGAGAGTTTATCTTATTTTTTATTTGTTTATTTAAATGAAGTCGACCAGTTGCCTGCCCTTCCTTCCATTATCCGTCACCGAGACAAACTGAACAACGTTCTGAGGTCGACCTTGTAAAGATAAGGATTCAGGTCTGTCTGCTGTTTACCTTTGCTCCTGCGCGCTCTGCCCTTCTCTCCACATTTATGTGTTTGTTTGTTTGTCTGTCTCATCTTTTGGGATTTTATTTCTAATGAGGTTGACCAGTTGTCTATTGATTATTTTTTTTACTACGCATCAAGCTGCGCTGCTTGTCTTTGCTCCTGTGTGCTCGCGCACTCTCGCCTTTTCCACTTATTTTTATTTTTGATTTATTTTTTATTTATTTTGTCAATTTAAAAAAAATACGCATCGTGCTGTGCTGTTTGTGTTTGCTTGAGTGCATTCGCGCGCTCTCGCTTTCTCCACTTTACAATTTTTTTGTTATTATTTATCTATTCCTGAGAGTTTATCTTATTTTTTATTTGTTTATTTAAATGAAGTCGACCAGTTGCCTGCCCTTCCTTCCATTATCCGTCACCGAGACAAACTGAACAAAGTTCTGAGGTCGACCTTGTAAAGATAAGGATTCAGGTCTGTCTGCTCTTTACCTTTGCTCCTGCGCGCACTGCCCTTCTCTCCACATTTATGTGTTTGTTTGTTTGTCTATCTAATCTTTTGGGTTTTTATTTCTAATGAGGTCGACCAGTTGTCTATTTATTATTTTTTTTACTACGCATCAAGCTGCGCTGCTTGTCTTTGCTCCTGTGTGCTCGCACACTCTCGCCTTTTCCACTTATTTTTATTTTTGTTTTATTTTTGATTTATTTTGTCAATTTAAAAAAAAATACGCATCGTGCTGTGCTGTTTGTGTTTGCTTGAGAGCATTCGCGCGCTCTCTCTTTCTCCACTTTACAATTTTTTTGTTATTATTTATCTATTCCTGAGAGTTTATCTTATTTTTTATTTGTTTATTTAAATGAAGTCGACCAGTTGCCTGCCCTTCCTTCCATTATCCGTCACCGAGACAAACTGAACAAAGTTCTGAGGTCGACCTTGTAAAGATAAGGATTCAGGTCTGTCTGCTGTTTACCTTTGCTCCTGCGCGCACTGCCCTTCTCTCCACATTTATGTGTTTGTTTGTTTGTCTATCTAATCTTTTGGGTTTTTATTTCTAATGACTTCGACCAGTTATCTATTTATTATTTTTTTTACTACGCATCAAGCTGCGCTGCTTGTCTTTGCTCCTGTGTGCTCGCGCACTCTCGCCTTTTCCACTTATTTTTATTTTTGATTTATTTTTGATTTATTTTGTCAATTTAAAAAAAATACGCATCGTGCTGTGCTGTTTGTGTTTGCTTGAGTGCATTCGCGCGCTCTCGCTTTCTCCACTTTACAATTTTTTTGTTATTATTTATCTATTCCTGAGAGTTTATCTTATTTTTTATTTGTTTATTTAAATGAAGTCGACCAGTTGCCTGCCCTTCCTTCCATTATCCGTCACCGAGACAAACTGAACAAAGTTCTGAGGTCGACCTTGTAAAGTTAAGGATTCAGGTCTGTCTGCTCTTTACCTTTGCTCCTGCGCGCACTGCCCTTCTCTCCACATTTATGTGTTTGTTTGTTTGTCTATCTAATCTTTTGGGTTTTTATTTCTAATGAGGTCGACCAGTTGTCTATTTATTATTTTTTTTACTACGCATCAAGCTGCGCTGCTTGTCTTAGCTCCTGTGTGCTCGCGCACTCTCTCCTTTTCCACTTATTTTTATTTTTGATTCATTTTTGATTTTTTTTGTCAATTTAAAAAAAACGCATCGTGCTGTGCTGTTTGTGTTTGCTTGAGTGCATTCGCGCACTCTCGCTTTCTCCACTTTACAATTTTTTGTCATTATTTATCTATTCCTGAGAGTTTATGTTATTTTGTATTTGTTTATTTAAATGAAGTCGACCAGTTGCCTGCCCTTCCTTCCATTATCCGTCACCGAGACAAACTGAACAAAGTTCTGAGGTCGACCTTGTAAAGATAAGGATTCAGGTCTGTCTGCTGTTTACCTTTGCTCCCGCGCGCACTGCCCTTCTCTCCACATTTATGTGTTTGTTTGTTTGTCTATCTAATCTTTTGGGTTTTTATTTCTAATGAGGTCGACCAGTTTTCTATTTATTTTTTTTTTTACTACGCATCAAGCTGCGCTGCTTGTCTTTGCTCCTGTGTGCTCGCACACTCTCGCCTTTTCCACTTATTTTTATTTTTGTTTTATTTTTTATTTATTTTGTCAATTTAAAAAAAAATACGCATCGTGCTGTGCTGTTTGTGTTTGCTTGAGAGCATTCGCGCGCTCTCTCTTTCTCCACTTTACAATTTTTTTGTTATTATTTATCTATTCCTGAGAGTTTATCTTATTTTTTATTTGTTTATTTAAATGAAGTCGACCAGTTGCCTGCCCTTCCTTCCATTATCCGTCACCGAGACAAACTGAACAAAGTTCTGAGGTCGACCTTGTAAAGATAAGGATTCAGGTCTGTCTGCTGTTTACCTTTGCTCCTGCGCGCACTGCCCTTCTCTCCACATTTATGTGTTTGTTTGTTTGTCTATCTAATCTTTTGGGTTTTTATTTCTAATGACTTCGACCAGTTATCTATTTATTATTTTTTTTACTACGCATCAAGCTGCGCTGCTTGTCTTTGCTCCTGTGTGCTCGCGCACTCTCGCCTTTTCCACTTATTTTTATTTTTGATTTATTTTTGATTTATTTTGTCAATTTAAAAAAAATACGCATCGTGCTGTGCTGTTTGTGTTTGCTTGAGTGCATTCGCGCGCTCTCGCTTTCTCCACTTTACAATTTTTTTGTTATTATTTATCTATTCCTGAGAGTTTATCTTATTTTTTATTTGTTTATTTAAATGAAGTCGACCAGTTGCCTGCCCTTCCTTCCATTATCCGTCACCGAGACAAACTGAACAAAGTTCTGAGGTCGACCTTGTAAAGATAAGGATTCAGGTCTGTCTGCTGTTTACTTTTGCTCCTGCGCGCACTGCCCTTCTCTCCACATTTATGTGTTTGTTTGTTTGTCTATCTAATCTTTTGGGTTTTTATTTCTAATGAGGTAGACCAGTTGTCTATTTATTATTTTTTTTACTACGCATCAAGCTGCGCTGCTTGTCTTTGCTCCTGTGTGCTCGCACACTCTAGCCTTTTCCACTTATTTTTATTTTTGTTTTATTTTTGATTTATTTTGTCAATTTAAAAAAAATACGCATCGTGCTGTGATGTTTGTGTTTGCTTGAGTGCATTCGCGCGCTCTCGCTTTCTCCACTTTACAATTTTTTGTTATTATTTATCTATTCCTGAGAGTTTATCTTATTTTTTATTTGTTTATTTAAATGAAGTCGACCAGTTGCCTGCCCTTCCTTCCATTATCCGTCACCGAGACAAACTGAACAAAGTTCTGAGGTCGAACTTGTAAAGATAAGGATTCAGGTCTGTCTGCTGTATACCTTTGCTCCTGCGCGCACTGCCCTTTTCTCCACATTTATGTGTTTGTTTGTTTGTCTATCGAATCTTTTGGGTTTTTATTTCTAATGAGGTCGACCAGTTGTCTATTTATTATTTTTTTTACTACGCATCAAGCTGCCCTGCTTGTCTTTGCTCCTGTTTGCTCGCGCACTCTCGCCTTTTCCACTTATTTTTATTTTTGATTTATTTTTGATTTATTTTGTCAATTTAAAAAAAATACGCATCGTGCTGTGCTGTTTGTGTTTACTTGAGTGCATTCGCGCGCTCTCGCTTTCTCCACTTTCAAATTTTTTGTTATTATCTATCTATTCCTGAGAGTTTATCTTATTTTTTATTTGTTTATTTAAATGAAGTCGACCAGTTGCCTGCCCTTCCTTCCATTATCCGTCACCGAGACAAACTGAACAAAGTTCTGAGGTCGACCTTGTAAAGATAAGGATTCAGGTCTGTCTGCTCTTTACCTTTGCTCCTGCACGCACTGCCCTTCTCTCCACATTTATGTGTTTGTTTGTTTGTCTATCTAATCTTTTGGGTTTTTATTTCTAATGAGGTCGACCAGTTGTTTATTTATTATTTTTTTTACTACGCATCAAGCTGCGATGCTTGTCTTTGCTCCTGTGTGCTCGCGCACTTTCGCCTTTTCCACTTATTTTTATCTTTGATTTATTTTTGATTTATTTTGTCAATTTAAAAAAAAATACGCATCGTGCTGTGCTGTTTGTGTTTGCTTGAGTGCATTCGCACGCTCTCGCGTTCTCCACTTTACAATTTTTTTGTTATTATTTATCTATTCCTGAGAGTTTATCTTATTTTTTATTTGTTTATTTAAATGAAGTCGACCAGTTGCCTGCCCTTCCTTCCATTATCCGTCACCGAGACAAACTGAACAAAGTTCTGAGGTCGACCTTGTAAAGATAAGGATTCAGGTCTGTCTGCTGTTTACCTTTGCTCCTGCCCGCACTGCCCTTCTCTCCACATTTATGTGTTTGTTTGTTTGTCTATCTAATCTTTTGGGTTTTTATTTCTAATGAGGTCGACCAGTTGTCTATTTATTATTTTTTTTAATACGCATCAAGCTGCGCTGCTTGTCTTTGCTCCTGTGTGCTCGCGCACTCTCGCCTTTTCCACTTATTTTTATTTTTGATTTATTTTTGATTTATTTTGTCAATTTAAAAAAAAATACGCATCGTGCTGTGCTGTTTGTGTTTGCTTGAGTGCATTCGCGCACTCTCGCCTTCTCCACTTTACAAATTTTGTTATTATTTATCTATTCCTGAGAGTTTATATTAATTTTTATTTGTTTATTTAAATGAAGTCGACCAGTTGCCTGCCCTTCCTTCCATTATCCGTCACCGAGACAAACTGAACAAAGTTCTGAGGTCGACCTTGTAAAGATAAGGATTCAGGTCTGTCTGCTGTTTACCTTTGCTCCTGCGCGCACTGCCCTTCTCTCCACATTTATGTGTTTGTTTGTTTGTCTATCTAATCTTTTGGGTTTTTATTTCTAATGAGGTCGACCAGTTGTCTATTTATTATTTTTTTTACTACGCATCAAGCTGCGCTGCTTGTCTTTGCTCCTGTGTGCTCGCGCACTCTCTCCTTTTCCACTTATTTTTATTTTTGATTCATTTTTGATTTATTTTGTCAATTTAAAAAAAACGCATCGTGCTGTGCTGTTTGTGTTTGCTTGAGTGCATTCGCGCGCTCTCGCTTTCTCCACTTTACAATTTTTTGTTATTATTTATCTATTCCTGAGAGTTTATGTTATTTTTTATTTGTTTATTTAAATGAAGTCGACCAGTTGCCTGCCCTTCCTTCCATTATCCGTCACCGAGACAAACTGAACAAAGTTCTGAGGTCGACCTTGTAAAGATAAGGATTCAGGTCTGTCTGTTGTTTACTTTTGCTCCTGCGCGCACTGCCCTTCTCTCCACATTTATGTGTTTGTTTGTTTGTCTATCTAATCTTTTGGGTTTTTATTTCTAATGAGGTAGACCAGTTGTCTATTTATTATTTTTTTTACTACGCATCAAGCTGCGCTGCTTGTCTTTGCTCCTGTGTGCTCGCACACTCTAGCCTTTTCCACTTATTTTTATTTTTGTTTTATTTTTGATTTATTTTGTCAATTTAAAAAAATACGCATCGTGCTGTGATGTTTGTGTTTGCTTGAGAACATTCGCGCGCTCTCGCTTTCTCCACTTTACAATTTTTTTGTTATTATCTATCTATTCCTGAGAGTTTATCTTATTTTTTATTTGTTTATTTAAATGAAGTCGACCAGTTGCCTGCCCTTCCTTCCATTATCCGTCACCGAGACAAACTGAACAAAGTTCTGAGGTCGACCTTGTAAAGATAAGGATTCAGGTCTGTCTGCTCTTTACCTTTGCTCCTGCACGCACTGCCCTTCTCTCCACATTTATGTGTTTGTTTGTTTGTCTATCTAATCTTTTGGGTTTTTATTTCTAATGAGGTCGACCAGTTGTCTATTTATTATTTTTTTTACTACGCATCAAGCTGCGATGCTTGTCTTTGCTCCTGTGTGCTCGCGCACTCTCGCCTTTTCCACTTATTTTTATCTTTGATTTATTTTTGATTTATTTTGTCAATTTAAAAAAAAATACGCATCGTGCTGTGCTGTTTGTGTTTGCTTGAGTGCATTCGCACGCTCTCGCTTTCTCCACTTTACAATTTTTTTGTTATTATTTATCTATTCCTGAGAGTTTATCTTATTTTTTATTTGTTTATTTAAATGAAGTCGACCAGTTGCCTGCCCTTCCTTCCATTATCCGTCACCGAGACAAACTGAACAAAGTTCTGAGGTCGACCTTGTAAAGATCAGGATTCAGGTCTGTCTGCTGTTTACCTTTGCTCCTGCGCGCACTGCCCTTCTCTCCACATTTATGTGTTTGTTTGTTTGTCTATCTAATCTTTTGGGTTTTTATTTCTAATGACTTCGACCAGTTATCTATTTATTATTTTGTTTACTACGCATCAAGCTGCGCTGCTTGTCTTTGCTCCTGTGTGCTCGCGCACTCTCGCCTTTTCCACTTATTTTTATTTTTGATTTATTTTTGATTTATTTTGTCAATTTAAAAAAAAATACGCATCGTGCTGTGCTGTTTGTGTTTGCTTGAGTGCATTCGCGCGCTCTCGCTTTCTCCACTTTAAAATTTTTTTGTTATTATTTATCTATTCCTGAGAGTTTATCTTATTTTTTATTTGTTTATTTAAATGAAGTCGACCAGTTGCCTGCCCTTCCTTCCATTATCCGTCACCGAGACAAACTGAACAAAGTTCTGAGGTCGACCTTGTAAAGATAAGGATTCAGGTCTGTCTGCTGTATACCTTTGCTCCTGCGCGCACTGCCCTTCTCTCCACATTTATGTGTTTGTTTGTTTGTCTATCGAATCTTTTGGGTTTTTATTTCTAATGAGGTCGACCAGTTGTCTATTTATTATTTTTTTTACTACGCATCAAGCTGCGCTGCTTGTCTTTGCTCCTGTGTGCTCGCGCCCTCTCGCCTTTTCCACTTATTTTTATTTTTGATATATTTTTGATTTATTTTGTCAATTTAAAAAAAAATACGCAATGTACTGTGCTGTTTGTGTTTGCTTGAGTGCATTCGCGCGCTCTCGCTTTCTCCACTTTACAATTTTTTTGTTATTATTTCTCTATTCCTGAGAGTTTATCTTATTTTTTATTTGTTTATTTAAATGAAGTTGACCAGTTTCCTGCCCTTCCTTCCATTATCCGTCACCGAGACAAACTGAACAAAGTTCTGAGGTCGACCTTGTAAAGATAAGGATTCAGGTCTGTCTGCTGTTTACCTTTGCTCCTGCACGCACTGCCCTTCTCTCCACATTTATGTGTTTGTTTGTTTGTCTATCAAATCTTTTGGGTTTTTATTTCTAATGAGGTCGACCAGTTGTCTATTTATTTTTTTTTTACTACCCATCAAGCTTCGCTGCTTGTCTTTGCTCTTGTGTGCTCGCGCACTCTCGCCTTTTCCACTTATTTTTATTTTTGATTTATTTTTGATTTATTTTGTCAATTTAAAAAAATACGCATCGTGCTGTGCTATTTGTGTTTACTTGAGTGCATTCGCGCGCTCTCGCTTTCCCCACTTTCAAATTTTTTGTGATTATCTATCTATTCCTGAGAGTTTATCTTATTTTTTATTTGTTTATTTAAATGAAGTCGACCAGTTGCCTGCCCTTCCTTCCATTATCCGTCACCGAGACAAACTGAACAAAGTTCTGAGGTCGACCTTGTAAAGATAAGGATTCAGGTCTGTCTGCTCTTTACCTTTGCTCCTGCACGCACTGCCCTTCTCTCCACATTTATGTGTTTGTTTGTTTGTCTATCTAATCTTTTGGGTTTTTATTTCTAATGAGGTCGACCAGTTGTCTATTTATTATTTTTTTTACTACGCATCAAGCTGCGATGCTTGTCTTTGCTCCTGTGTGCTCGCTTACTCTCGCCTTTTCCACTTATTTTTATCTTTGATTTATTTTTGATTTATTTTGTCAATTTAATAAAAAATACGCATCGTGCTGTGCTGTTTGTGTTTGCTTGAGTGCATTCGCACGCTCTCGCTTTCTCCACTTTACAATTTTTTTGTTATTATTTATCTATTCCTGAGAGTTTATCTTATTTTTTATTTGTTTATTTAAATGAAGTCGACCAGTTGCCTGCCCTTCCTTCCATTATCCGTCACCGAGACAAACTGAACAAAGTTCTGAGGTCGACCTTGTAAAGATAAGGATTCAGGTCAGTCTGCTGTTTACCTTTGCTCCTGCGCGCACTGCCCTTCCCTCCACATTTATGTGTTTGTTTGTTTGTCTATCAAATCTTTTGGGTTTTTATTTCTAATGAGGTCGACCAGTTGTCTATTTATTTTTTTTTTACTACGCATCAAGCTTCGCTTCTTGTCTTTGCTCTTGTGTGCTCGCGCCCTCTCGCCTTTTCCACTTATTTTTATTTTTGATTTATTTTTGATTTATTTTGTCTATTTAAAAAAAATACGCATCGTGCTGTGCTGTTTGTGTTTACTTGAGTGCATTCGCGCGCTCTCGCTTTCTCCACTTTCAAATTTTTTGTTATTATCTATCTATTCCTGAGAGTTTATCTTATTTTTTATTTGTTTATTTAAATGAAGTCGACCAGTTGCCTGCCCTTCCTTCCATTATCCGTCACCGAGACAAACTGAACAAAGTTCTGAGGTCGACCTTGTAAAGATAAGGATTCAGGTTTGTCTGCTGTTTACCTTTGCTCCTGCACGCACTGCCCTTCTCTCCACATTTATGTGTTTGTTTGTTTGTCTATCTAATCTTTTGGGTTTTTATTTCTAATGAGGTCGACCAGTTGTCTATTTATAATTTTTTTTAATACGCATCAAGCTTCGCTGCTTGTCTTTGCTCCTGTGTGCTCGCGCACTCTCGCCTTTTCCACTTATTTTTATTTTTGATTTATTTTTGATTTATTTTGTCCATTTAAAAAAAAATACGCATCGTGCTGTGCTGTTTGTGTTTGCTTGAGTGCATTCGCGCGCTCTCGCTTTCTCCACTTTACAAATTTTTTTATTATTTATCTATTCCTGAGAGTTTATCTTATTTTTATTTGTTTATTTAAATGAAGTCGACCAGTTGCCTGCCCTTCCTTCCATTTTCCGTCACCGAGACAAACTAAACAAAGTTCTGAGGTCGACCTTGTAAAGATAAGGATTCAGGTCTGTCTGCTGTTTACCTTTGCTCCTGCGCGCACTGCCCTTCTCTCCACATTTATGTGTTTGTTTGTTTGTCTATCTAATCTTTTGGGTTTTTATTTCTAATGACTTCGACCAGTTATCTATTTATTTTTTTTTTACTACGCATCAAGCTGCGCTGCTTGTCTTTGCTCCTGTGTGCTCGCGCACTCTCGCCTTTTCCACTTATTTTTATTTTTGATTTATTTTGTCAATTTTAAAAACAATACGCATCGTGCTGTGCTGTTTGTGTTTGCTTGAGTGCACTCGCGCGCTCTCGCTTTCTCCACTTTACAATTTTTTTTGTTATTATTTATCTATTCCTGAGAGTTTATCTTATTTTTTATTTGTTTATTTAAATGAAGTCGACCAGTTGCCTGCCCTTCCTTCCATTATCCGTCACGGAGACAAACTGAACAAAGTTCTGAGGTCGACCTTGTAAAGATAAGGATTCAGGTCTGTCTGCTGTTTACCTTTGCTCCTGCGCGCACTGCCCTTCTCTCCACATTTATGTGTTTGTTTGTTTGTCTATCTAATCTTTTGGGTTTTTATTTCTAATGAGGTCGACCAGTTGTCTATTTATTATTTTTTTTACTACGCATCAAGCTGCGCTGCTTGTCTTTGCTCCTGTGTGCTCGCGCACTCTCGTCTTTTCCACTTATTTTTATTTTTGATTTATTTTTGATTTATTTTGTCAATTTAAAAAAAATACGCATCGTGCTGTGCTGTTTGTGTTTGCTTGAGTGCATTCGCGCGCTCTCGCTTTCTCCACTTTACAAATTTTTTTATTATTTATCTATTCCTGAGAGTTTATCTTATTTTTATTTGTTTATTTAAATGAAGTCGACCAGTTGCCTGCCCTTCCTTCCA
This sequence comes from Perognathus longimembris pacificus, assembly GCF_023159225.1. NCBI lineage: Eukaryota > Metazoa > Chordata > Mammalia > Rodentia > Heteromyidae > Perognathus > Perognathus longimembris. The sequence goes on along the minus strand of NW_025959853.1, from coordinate 7,468 downwards.
TTTTCCGTCACCGAGACAAACTAAACAAAGTTCTGAGGTCGACCTTGTAAAGATAAGGATTCAGGTCTGTCTGCTGTTTACCTTTGCTCCTGCGCGCTCTGCCCTTCTCTCCACATTTATGTGTTTGTTTGTTTTTCTATCTAATCTTTTGGGTTTTTATTTCTAATGAGGTCGACCAGTTGTCTATTTATTATTTTTTTTACTACGCATCAAGCTGCGCTGCTTGTCTTTGCTCCTGTGTGCTCGCGCACTCTCGCCTTTTCCACTTATTTTTATTTTTGATTTATTTTTGATTTATTTTGTCAATTTAAAAAAAATACGCATCGTGCTGTGCTGTTTGTGTTTGCTTGAGTGCATTCGCGCGATCTCGCTTTCTCCACTTTACAATTTTTTTGTTATTATTTATCTATTCCTGAGAGTTTATCTTATTTTTTGTTTATTTAAATTTAGTCGACCAGTTGCCTGCCCTTCCTTCCATTATCCGTCACCGAGACAAACTGAACAAAGTTCTGAGGTCGACCTTGTAAAGATAAGGATTCAGGTCTGTCTGCTGTTTACCTTTGCTCCTGCGCGCTCTGCCCTTCTCTCCACATTTATGTGTTTGTTTGTTTGTCTATCTAATCTTTTGGGTTTTTATTTCTAATGAGGTCGACCAGTTGTCTATTTATTATTTTTTTTACTACGCATCAAGCTGCGCTGCTTGTCTTTGCTCCTGTGTGCTCGCGCACTCTCGCCTTTTCCACTTATTTTTATTTTTGATTTATTTTTGATTTATTTTGTCAATTTAAAAAAAATACGCATCGTGCTGTGCTGTTTGTGTTTACTTGAGTGCATTCGCGCGCTCTCGCTTTCTCCACTTTACAATTTTTTGTTATTATCTATCTATTCCTGAGAGTTTATCTTATTTTTTATTTGTTTATTTAAATGAAGTCGACCAGTTGCCTGCCCTTCCTTCCATTATCCGTCACCGAGACAAACTGAACAAAGTTCTGAGGTCGACCTTGTAAAGATAAGGGTTCAGGTCTGTCTGCTGTTTACCTTTGCTCCTGCACGCACTACCCTTCTCTCCACATTTATGTGTTTGTTTGTTTGTCTATCTAATCTTTTGGGTTTTTATTTCTAATGAGGTCGACCAGTTGTCTATTTATTATTTTTTTTTACTACGCATCAAGCTGCGCTGCTTGTCTTTGCTCCTGTGTGCTCGCGCACTCTCGCCTTTTCCACTTATTTTTACCTTTGATTTATTTATGATTTATTTTGTCAATTTAAAAAAAAATACGCATCGTGCTGTGCTGTTTGTGTTTGCTTGAGTGCATTCGCGCGATCTCGCTTTCTCCACTTTACAATTTTTTTGTTATTATTTATCTATTCCTGAGAGTTTATCTTATTTTTTATTTGTTTATTTAAATGAAGTCGACCAGTTGCCTGCCCTTCCTTCCATTATCCATCACCGAGACAAACTGAACAAAGTTCTGAGGTCGACCTTGTAAAGATAAGGATTCAGGTCTGTCTGCTGTTTACCTTTGCTCCTGCCCGCACTGCCCTTCTCTCCACATTTATGTGTTTGTTTGTTTGTCTATCTAATCTTTTGGGTTTTTATTTCTAATGAGGTCGACCAGTTGTCTATTTATAATTTTTTTTACTACGCATCAAGCTTCGCTGCTTGTCTTTGCTCCTGTGTGCTCGCGCAATCTCGCCTTTTCCACTTATTTTTATTTTTGATTTATTTTTGATTTATTTTGTCCTTTTAAAAAAAAATACGCATCGTGCTGTGCTGTTTGTGTTTGCTTGAGTGCATTCGCGCGCTCTCGCTTTCTCCACTTTACAAATTTTGTTATTATTTATCTATTCCTGAGAGTTTATCTTAATTTTTATTTGTTTATTTAAATGAAGTCGACCAGTTGCCTGCCCTTCCTTCCATTATCCGTCACCGAGACAAACTGAACAAAGTTCTGAGGTCGACCTTGTAAAGATAAGGATTCAGGTCTGTCTGCTGTTTACCTTTGCTCCTGCGCGCACTGCCCTTCTCTCCACATTTATGTGTTTGTTTGTTTGTCTATCTAATCTTTTGGGTTTTTATTTCTAATGACTTCGACCAGTTATCTATTTATTATTTTTTTTACTACGCATCAAGCTGCGCTGCTTGTCTTTGCTCCTGTGTGCTCGCGCACTCTCGCCTTTTCCACTTTTTTTATTTTTGATTTATTTTGTCAATTTTAAAAACAATACGCATCGTGCTGTGCTGTTTGTGTTTGCTTGAGTAGCACTCGCGCGCTCTCGCTTTCTCCACTTTACAATTTTTTTTGTTATTATTTATCTATTCCTGAGAGTTTATCTTATTTTTTATTTGTTTATTTAAATGAAGTCGACCAGTTGCCTGCCCTTCCTTCCATTATCCGTCACCCAGACAAACTGAACAAAGTTCTGAGGTCGACCTTGTAAAGATAAGGATTCAGGTCTGTCTGCTGTTTACCTTTGCTCCTGCGCGCACTGCCCTTCTCTCCACATTTATGTGTTTGTTTGTTTGTCTATCTAATCTTTTGGGTTTTTATTTCTAATGAGGTCGACCAGTTGTCTATTTATTATTTTTTTTACTACGCATCAAGCTGCGCTGCTTGTCTTTGCTCCTGTGTGCTCGCGCACTCTCGTCTTTTCCACTTATTTTTATTTTTGATTTATTTTTGATTTATTTTGTCAATTTAAAAAAAATACGCATCGTGCTGTGCTGTTTGTGTTTGCTTGAGTGCATTCGCGCGCTCTCGCTTTCTCCACTTTACAAATTTTTTTATTATTTATCTATTCCTGAGAGTTTATCTTATTTTTATTTGTTTATTTAAATGAAGTCGACCAGTTGCCTGCCCTTCCTTTCATTTTACGTCACCGAGACAAACTAAACAAAGTTCTGAGGTCGACCTTGTAAAGATAAGGATTCAGGTCTGTCTGCTGTTTACTTTTGCTCCTGTGCGCACTGCCCTTCTCTCCATATTTATGTGTTTGTTTGTTTGTCTATCTAATCTTTTGGGTTTTTATTTCTAATGAGGTCGACCAGTTGTCTATTTATTATTTTTTTTACTACGCATCAAGCTGCGCTGCTTGTCTTTGCTCCTGTGTGCTCGCGCACTCTCGCCTTTTCCACTTATTTTTATTTTTGATTTATTTTGTCAATTTTAAAAACAATACGCATCGTGCTGTGCTGTTTGTGTTTGCTTGAGTGCACGCGCGCTCTCGCTTTCTCCACTTTTCAATTTTTTTTGTTATTATTTATCTATTCCTGAGAGTTTATCTTATTTTTTATTTGTTTATTTAAATGAAGTCGACCAGTTGCCTGCCCTTCCTTCCATTATCCGTCACCGAGACAAACTGAACAAAGTTCTGAGGTCGACCTTGTAAAGATAAGGATTCAGGTCTGTCTGCTGTTTACCTTTGCTCCTGCGCGCACTGCCCTTCTCTCCACATTTATGTGTTTGTTTGTTTGTCTATCTAATCTTTTGGGTTTTTATTTCTAATGAGGTCGACCAGTTGTCTATTTATTATTTTTTTTACTACGCATCAAGCTGCGCTGCTTGTCTTTGCTCCTGTGTGCTCGCGCACTCTCGTCTTTTCCACTTATTTTTATTTTTGATTTATTTTTGATTTATTTTGTCAATTTAAAAAAAATACGCATCGTGCTGTGCTGTTTGTGTTTGCTTGAGTGCATTCGCGCGCTCTCGCTTTCTCCACTTTACAAATTTTATTATTATTTATCTATTCCTGAGAGTTTATCTTATTTTTATTTGTTTATTTAAATGAAGTCGACCAGTTGCCTGCCCTTCTTTCCATTTTCCGTCACCGAGACAAACTAAACAAAGTTCTGAGGTCGACCTTGTAAAGATAAGGATTCAGGTCTGTCTGCTGTTTACCTTTGCTCCTGCGCGCACTGCCCTTCTCTCCACATTTATGTGTTTGTTTGTTTGTCTATCTAATCTTTTGGGTTTTTATTTCTAATGAGGTCGACCAGTTGTCTATTTATTATTTTTTTTACTACGCATCAAGCTGCGCTGCTTGTCTATGCTCCTGTGTGCTCGCGCACTCTCGCCTTTTCCACTTATTTTTATTTTTGATTTATTTTTGATTTATTTTGTAAATTTAAAAAAAAATACGCATCGTGCTGTGCTGTTTGTGTTTGCTTGAGTGCATTCGCGCGCTCTCGCTTTCTCCACTTTACAATTTTTTTGTTATTATTTATCTATTTCTGAGAGTTTATCTTATTTTTTGTTTATTTAAATTTAGTCGACCAGTTGCCTGCCCTTCCTTCCACTATCCGTCACCGAGACAAACTGAACAAAGCTCTGAGGTCGACCTTGTAAAGATAAGGATTCAGGTCTGTCTGCTGTTTACCTTTGCTCCTGCGCGCTCTGCCCTTCTCTCCACATTTATGTGTTTGTTTGTTTGTCTATCTAATCTTTTGGGTTTTTATTTCTAATGAGGTCGACCAGTTGTCTATTTATTATTTTTTTTACTACGCATCAAGCTGCGCTGCTTGTCTTTGCTCCTGTGTGCTCGTGCACTCTCGCCTTTTCCACTTATTTTTATTTTTGATTTATTTTTGATTTATTTTGTCAATTTAAAAATAATACGCATCGTGCTGTGCTGTTTGTGTTTGCTTGAGTGCATTCGCGCGCTCTCGCTTTCTCCACTTTACAATTTTTTGTTATTATTTATCTATTCCTGAGAGTTTATGTTATTTTTTATTTGTTAATTTAAATGAAGTCGACCAGTTGCCTGCCCTTCCTTCCATTATCCGTCACCGAGACAAACTGAACAAAGTTCTGAGGTCGACCATGTAAAGATAAGGAATCAGGTCTGTCTGCTGTTTACCTTTGCTCCTGCGCGCACTGCCCTTCTCTCCACATTTATGTGTTTGTTTGTTTGTCTATCTAATCTTTTGGGTTTTTATTTCTAATGAGGTCGACCAGTTATCTATTTATTATTTTTTTTACTACGCATCAAGCTGTGCTGCTTGTCTTTGCTCCTTTGTGCTCGCGCACTCTCGCCTTTTCCACTTATTTTTATTTTTGATTTATTTTGTCAATTTAAAAAAAAATACGCATCGTGCTGTGCTGTTTGTGTTTGCTTGAGTGCATTCGCGCTCTCGCTTTCTCCACTTTACAATTTTTTGTTATTTTTTATCTATTCCTGAGAGTTTATGTTATTTTTTATTTGTTTATTTAAATGAAGTCGACCAGTTGCCTGCCCTTCCTTCCATTATCCGTCACCGAGACAAACTGAACAAAGTTCTGAGGTCGACCTTGTAAAGATAAGGATTCAGGTCTGTCTGCTGTTTACCTTTGCTCCTGCGCGCACTGCCCTTCTCTCCACATTTATGTGTTTGTTTGTTTGTCTATCGAATCTTTTGGGTTTTTATTTCTAATGAGGTCGACCAGTTGTCTATTTATTATTTTTTTTACTACGCATCAAGCTGCGCTGCTTGACTTTGCTCCTGTGTGCTCGCGCCCTCTCGCCTTTTCCACTTATTTTTATTTTTGATTTATTTTTGATTTATTTTGTCAATTTAAAAAAAATACGCATCGTGCTGTGCTGTTTGTGTTTGCTTGAGTGCATTCGCGCGCTCTCGCTTTCTCCACTTTACAAATTTTGTTATTATTTATCTATTCCTGAGAGTTTATCTTAATTTTTATTTGTTTATTTAAATGAAGTCGACCAGTTGCCTGCCCTTCCTTCCATTATCCGTCACCGAGACAAACTGAACAAAGTTCTGAGGTCGACCTTGTAAAGATAAGGATTCAGGTCTGTCTGCTGTTTACCTTTGCTCCTGCGCGCACTGCCCTTCTCTCCACATTTATGTGTTTGTTTGTTTGTCTATCTAATCTTTTGGGTTTTTATTTCTAATGACTTCGACCAGTTATCTATTTATTATTTTTTTTACTACGCATCAAGCTGCGCTGCTTGTCTTTGCTCCTGTGTGCTCGCGAACTCTCGCCTTTTCCACTTATTTTTATTTTTGATTTATTTTTGATTTATTTTGTCAATTTAAAAAAAAATACGCATCGTGCTGTGCTGTTTGTGTTTGCTTGAGTGCATTCGCGCGCTCTCGCTTTCTCCACTTTACAATTTTTTTGTTATTATTTATCTATTCCTGAGAGTTTATCTTATTTTTTATTTGTTTATTTAAATGAAGTCGACCAGTTGCCTGCCCTTCCTTCCATTATCCGTCACCGAGACAAACTGAACAAAGTTCTGAGGTCGACCTTGTAAAGATAAGGATTCAGGTCTGTCTGCTCTTTACCTTTGCTCCTGCGCGCACTGCCCTTCTCTCCACATTTATGTGTTTGTTTGTTTGTCTATCAAATCTTTTGGGTTTTTATTTCTAATGAGGTCGACCAGTTGTCTATTTATTTTTTTTTTACTACGCATCAAGCTTCGCTGCTTGTCTTTGCTCTTGTGTGCTCGCGCACTCTCGCCTTTTCCACTTATTTTTATTTTTGATTTATTTTGTCAATTTAAAAAAAATACGCATCGTGCTGTGCTGTTTGTGTTTACTTGAGTGCATTCGCGCGCTCCTCGCTTTCTCCACTTTCAAATTTTTTGTTATTATCTATCTATTCCTGAGAGTTTATCTTATTTTTTATTTGTTTATTTAAATGAAGTCGACCAGTTGCCTGCCCTTCCTTCCATTATCCGTCACCGAGACAAACTGAACAAAGTTCTGAGGTCGACCTTGTAAAGATAAGGATTCAGGTCTGTCTGCTGTTTACCTTTGCTCCTGCACGCACTGCCCTTCTCTCCACATTTATGTGTTTGTTTGTTTGTCTACCTAATCTTTTGGGTTTTTATTTCTAATGAGGTCGACCAGTTGTCTATTTATTATTTTTTTTACTACGCATCAAGCTGCGCTGCTTGTCTTTGCTCCTGTGTGCTCGCGCACTCTCGCCTTTTCCACTTATTTTTACCTTTGATTTATTTTTGATTTATTTTGTCAATTTAAAAAAAAAAATACGCATCGTGCTGTGCTGTTTGTGTTTGCTTGAGTGCATTCGCGCGCTCTCGCTTTCTCCACTTTACAAATTTTGTTATTATTTATCTATTCCTGAGAGTTTATCTTAATTTTTATTTGTTTATTTAAATGAAGTCGACCAGTTGCCTGCCCTTCCTTCCATTATCCGTCACCGAGACAAACTGAACAAAGTTCTGAGGTCGACCTTGTAAAGATAAGGATTCAGGTCTGTCTGCTGTTTACCTTTGCTCCTGCGCGCACTGCCCTTCTCTCCACATTTATGTGTTTGTTTGTTTGTCTATCTAATCTTTTGGGTTTTTATTTCTAATGAGGTAGACCAGTTGTCTATTTATTATTTTTTTTACTACGCATCAAGCTGCGCTGCTTGTCTTTGCTCCTGTGTGCTCGCACACTCTAGCCTTTTCCACTTATTTTTATTTTTGGTTTATTTTTGATTTATTTTGTCAATTTAAA